>NC_069503.1:91787885-91890025 GCF_027579735.1 Bombina bombina
GAAAAGTAGATCCCTTAGGTTTAACCTTCTTATCCTGTGGCAGGAAAGCTCTCTTGCCTCCTGTAACCGTGGATATGATCAAATCCAGTCCTGGACCGAACAGGATCATTCCTAGAAAAGGCAGGGACAACAGCCTCAACTTAGAGGTCATGTCCGCAGACCAAGATTTTAGCCACAGCGCCCTGCTGGCTAAAACAGAAAATTCTGACACCTTAGCGTTCAGGCAAATGATCTGCATATTGGCGTCACAGATGAAAGAATTGGCTACCTTCAGCGCCTTAATCTTATCCTGTATCTCGTCGATAGAGGTCTCCCCCTCGATCATCTCACACAGGGATTCAGACCAATATGTTGCAGCTCCTGAAACCACGGCTACGGCCACTGCTAGTTGAAAAACAAACCCTGTGTGCTGAAACATCTTTCTTAACATGTGAGAAAAGGAGGGGGAAGTAGAGCGCAAAGGTCAACTATACCAAACTCCTAACAGAAGAATAGATCCTTCGTTCTATTCAAAAATTGAAAGTGCAAAAGGGAGTGGGTTAGGGCGCTAGGAAAGCTAAAGGTATAAAACAGTGATATAGTAGTGTTTAAAATGATCTTGTGTGTAAAATTTTAACACAAGATATTTAAATGGGCATAGATTGATAATTGAATACAATTTATTAAAATACAATACAATTCAGGAAACATCAGAAAATATGAAAATGAATAGGTCCAAAGATAAAAATTATTTAAACATAGGGACGTCTCCCTAATAAAAGGACACAATCTCTAAGATTCAAAAGTGTTCTAAGCATAAAATCTAAAATCACATCTAAAATAATAAGGATATATAGTACTGTACTAGTATGAAATAACAGGTAGAAACATATAATTTCAAAAATGATTACAATATCATTAACGAATCAAGCTGATATAGACAGCTGGCAATGTCTTGGAACAAAAAATTGTGGCAGGAGATTTCCACAGTATCGTCTTGTGTCAGTTTAAAAGTTTGTAAGTTCGTAATGAATAGCCAAGCAATCTTGTTACAAAGTAGGCAAAGTATCACTCTAGAGCAAACATGTGGCTTGTGAAACAGTTCTGTGATACAGTTACTTGTGATCCTGAATAGGATAGTGCAGAGTGTAAAAAAGAGAAGAGTATTTGTTACCTTTGACTTTTGAGCCTTAACAGAGTTGTTGCTGTATGTCGGCTATGGATTTGTAGATCAACCGCGAGTTCACCCCACGTGACTTGGGCATCTGGGCCTCGATCCGATATGCAGCGTCGCCCGCAGAAGCCGGCGACGCAAAAATTTGCGCGGGTTTGGTATCCTATATACGGCGTAACCTAGAAGTTACGCTCGTATATTTCTGCCTTCGCCCGTAGTTTTTTGGGCCATAGGCAGGTATACCAAACCCGCGCAGTTTGGTATCCAATATACAGCGTAAGGACTTACGTGGCGAAAATGGAGAAATCTTACTCCATTTTCACCTCGCCACAAAATGCAGCCGTAGTAAGCCTTACGCTGTCTATTGGAGCCCCGTAACTCCCTAAACTAGCTGCTAAATAAAACCTAAACCTAACACCTAACGCATGCGCAATGTCCATTTACCTGTAAACCGCGATCCCCTGCCGCAATCCTTAATAAAGTATTTAACCCCTAAACCGCCGCTCCCGGACTCCGCCGCCACCTACATTAAAAGTATAACCCCCTAATGAGATCCCCCTACACCGTCGCCAGCTACATTTCATACCCATGTGAGCCCCTTACACCGCCGCCAGCTATATTAAATGTATTAACCCCTAATTTAATCCCCCTACACCGCCGCCAGCTATATTAAATGTATTAACCCCTAATCTAATCCCCCTACACCGCCGCCAGCTATATTAAATGTATTAACCCCTAATCTAATCCCCCTACACTGCTGCCAGCTATATTAAATATATTAACCCCTAATCTAATCCCCCTACACCGCCGCCAGCTATATTAACTATATTAACCCTAATTATATTATGGTTAATATAGTTAATATAGTTATTATATTATATATATTAACTATATTAACCCTAATTATATTAGGGTTAATATAGTTAATATCATTATTATATTATATATTAAGTATAATAACCCTATCTAACTCTAACATCCCTAACTAAATTCATATTAAAATAAATCTAATTAATATTAATATTATTAATTAAAATATTCCTATTTAAATCTAAATACCTATAAAATAAACCCTAAGATAGCTACAATGTAATTAATATTTACATTGTAGCTATTTTAGGGTTTATATTTATTTTACAGGTAACTTGGTATTTATTTTAACTAGGTACAATAGCTATTAAATAGTTAATAACTATTTAATAGCTACCTAGTTAAAATAATTACCAATTTACCTGTAAAATAAATCCTAACCTAAGTTACAAATACACCTACACTATTAATAAATTAAATAAACTACAAATATCTAAACTAAAATACAAATAAATAAACTAAACTAAATTACAAAAAAAAAAAAAAACACTAAATTACAAAAAATAAAAAAAATTACAAGACTTTTAAGCTAATTACACCTATTCTAATCCCGCTAATAAAATAATAAAGCCCCCCAAAATAAAAAAATTTCCCTACCCTATTCTAAATTTAAAAAGTTAACAGCTCTATTACCTTACCAGCCCTTAAAAGGGCCTTTTGCGAGGCATGACCCAAAAAAATAAGCTCTTTTGCCTGTAAAAACCCCCCACAATACCACCCCCCAACATTACAACCCACCACCCACATAACCCTACTCTAACCCAAACCCCCCTTAAATAAACCTAACACTACCCGCCTGAAGATCTCCCTACCTTGTCTTCACCCAGCCAGGCAGAACTCTTCATCCGATCCGGGCGATGTCTTCAATCAAGCGGCAGAGAAGAAGTCTTCCATCCGGCGATGTCTTCATCCAAGTGTCAAAGAAGAAGTCTTCCATCCGGCGATGTCTTCAATCAAGCGGCAGAGAAGAAGTCTTCCATCCGGGCGATGTCTTCAATCAAGCGGCAAAGAAGAGGTCCTCCATTGGGGCGAAGTTTTCTTCCAAGCGGCATCTTCAATCTTCTTTCTTCCGGCACGACGACTTCCCGACGAATGAGGTTCCTTTAAATGACGTCATCCAAGATGGCGTCCGTTGAATTCCGATTGGCTGATAGGATTCTATCAGCCAATCGGAATTAAGGTAGAAAAACAGAATTTATATCTTACCTGATAAATTCCTTTCTCCTACGGTGTGTCCGGTCCACGGCTTCATCCTTACTTGTGGGAATATTCTCTTCCCTAACAGGAAATGGCAAAGAGGCACACAGCAAAAGCTGTCCATATAGCCCCTCCTCTGGCCCCGCCCCCCAGTCATTCGACCGACGGTTAGGAGAAAAAGGAGAAACTATAGGGTGCCGTGGTGACTGTAGTGTATAGAGATAAAAAAATGTAAGCCTGACGAAAAAACCAGGGCGGGCCGTGGACCGGACACACCGTAGGAGAAAGGAATTTATCAGGTAAGATATAAA
The DNA here is from genome assembly GCF_027579735.1 of Bombina bombina. Taxonomy (NCBI): domain Eukaryota; kingdom Metazoa; phylum Chordata; class Amphibia; order Anura; family Bombinatoridae; genus Bombina; species Bombina bombina. Next base: position 91,791,417 of record NC_069503.1, read on the forward strand.
TTCTGTTTTCTCCTACATAGGTGTGTCCGGTCCACGGCTTCATCCTTACTTGTGGGAACCAATACCAAAGCTTTAGGACACGGATGAAGGGAGGGAACAAGTCAGGCAACCTAAACGGAAGGCACCACGGCTTGCAAAACCTTTCTCCCAAAAACAGCCTCCGAAGAAGCAAAAGTATCGAATTTGTAAAATTTTGTAAAAGTGTGCAGTGAAGACCAAGTCGCTGCCTTACAGATCTGATCAACAGAAGCCTCGTTCTTGAAGGCCCACGTGGAAGCCACAGCCCTAGTAGAGTGAGCTGTAATTCGTTCAAGAGGCTGCCGTCCGGCAGTCTCATAAGCCAATCGGATGATGCTTTTCAGCCAAAAGGAAAGAGAGGTAGCAGTAGCTTTCTGCCCTCTCCTCTTACCAGAATAAACGACAAACAAGGATGAAGTCTGTCTGAAATCCTTAGTTGCGTCTAAGTAGAATTTTAAAGCACGGACCACATCTAGGTTGTGTAACAAACGTTCCTTCTTTGAAACTGGATTCGGACACAGGGGAGGAACAACTATCTCCTGGTTAATATTCCTGTTGGAAACCACTTTTGGAAGAAAACCAGGCTTGGTATGTAAAACTACCTTATCTGTATGGAACACCAGATAGGGAGAAGAACACTGCAAAGCAGACAATTCAGAAACTCTTCTAGCAGAAGAAATAGCAACCAAAAACAAAACTTTCCAAGATAGTAACTTTATATCTATGGAATGTAAGGGTTCAAACGGAACCCCTTGAAGAACTGAAAGAACTAAGTTTAGACTCCATGGAGGAGTCATAGGTCTGTAGACAGGCTTGATTCTAACTAACGCCTGTACAAACACCTGTACATCTGGCACGGCTGCCAGTCGTTTGTGTAACAAAACAGACAGAGCAGATATCTGTCCTTTTAAAGAGCTAGCTGACAAACCTTTATCCAAACCCTCTTGGAGAAAGGAAAGTATTCTAGGAATTTTGATTTTACTCCAAGAAAATCCTTTGGAGTCGCACCAACGGATATACTTTAGCCATATTTTATGGTAAATTTTCCTAGTCACCGGTTTTCTGGCTTGGACCAGAGTATCTATAACCGAATCTGAAAACCCTCGCTTAGATAGAATCAAGCGTTCAATTTCCAAGCAGTCAGTTGCAGAGAGACTAGGTTTGGATGTCTGAATGGACCTTGTATTAGAAGATCCTGCCTCAAAGGTAGCTTCCATGGTGGAACCGATGACATATTCACCAGGTCTGCATACCAAGTCCTGCGTGGCCATGCAGGAGCTATAAGAATCACCGAGGCCTTCTCCTGTTTGATCCTGGCTACAAGCCTGGGAAGGAGAGGAAACGGTGGAAACACATAAGCCAGATTGAACGACCAGGGCGCCACTAATGCATCCACCAGCGCCGCCTTGGGATCCCTGGATCTGGACCCGTAGCGAGGAACCTTGAAGTTCTGATGAGACGCCATCAGATCCATCTCCGGAATGCCCCATAGTTGGGATAACTGGGCAAAGACCTCCAGGTGAAGTTCCCACTCCCCCGGATGGAAAGTCTGACGACTCAGATAATCCGCTTCCCAGTTGTCTACTCCTGGGATGTGAATTGCAGATAGGTGGCAGGAGTGATCCTCTGCCCATTTGATGATCTTGGAGACCTCTCTCATCGCTAAGGAACTCTTTGTTCCCCCCTGATGATTGATGTACGCTACAGTCGTCATGTTGTCCGACTGAAATCTTATGAACCTGGCCTTCGCTAGTTGAGGCCAAGCCAGGAGCGCATTGAATATCGCTCTCAACTCCAAAATGTTTATCGGGAGAAGAGACTCTTCCCGAGACCATAGACCCTGAGCTTTCAGAGAGTCCCAGACTGCGCCCCAGCCCAAGAGGCTGGCGTCGGTCGTAACAATGACCCACTCCAGTCTGCGGAAACTCATTCCCTGAGACAGGTGATCCTGAGTCAACCACCATAGGAGCGAATCCCTGGTTACCTGGTCTACTTGAATTTGGGGAGACAAATCCGCATAATCCCCATTCCACTGTTTGAGCATGCACAGTTGCAAAGGTCTTAAATGAATTCGAGCAAAAGGAACCACGTCCATTGTTGCAACCATTAGTCCGATTACTTCCATGCACTGAGCTATGGAAGGCTGAGGAATAGATTGAAGAACTTGACAAGCGTTTAGAAGCTTTACCTTTCTAACCTCTGTCAGAAAAATCTTCATTTCTACAGAGTCTATTATTGTTCCTAGAAAAGGAACCCTTGTGGACGGGGACAGGGAACTTTTTTCTATGTTCACCTTCCACCTGTGAGACCTGAGAAAGGCTAAAACAATGTCTGTATGAGCCGTTGCCTTTGAAAGGGACGACGCTTGGATTAGGATGTCGTCTAGGTAAGGTGCTACAGAAATGCCCCTCGGCCTTAGAACCGCTAGAAGGGACCCTAGTACCTTCGTGAAAATTCTGGGAGCAGTGGCTAAACTGAATGGAAGAGCCACGAACTGGTAATGTTTGTCCAGAAAGGCGAACCTTAGGAACTGATGGTGATCTTTGTGGATCGGAATATGCAGGTACGCATCCTTTAAGTCCACGGTATTCATATATTGACCCTCCTGGATTGTTGGTAATATTGTCCGAATGGTTTCCATTTTGAAAGATGGAACTCTGAGGAATTTGTTTAGAATTTTTAAATCCAGAATTGGCCTGAAAGTTCCCTCTTTTTTGGGAACCACAAATAGGTTCGAGTAAAAACCTAGACCTCGTTCCGCTGTTGGAACTGGGTTTATCACTCCCATCTTTAATAGGTCTCCTACGCAATGTAAGAATGCCTGTTTCTTTATCTGGTCTGAAGATAAGCGAGACATGTGGAACCTTCCCCTTGGAGGAAGTTCCTTGAACTCTAGAAGATATCCCTGGGAGACTATTTCTAGTGCCCAGGGATCCGGAACATCTCTTGCCCAAGCCTGAGCAAACAGAGATAATCTGCCCCCTACTAGATCCGGTCCCGGATCAGGGGCTACCCCTTCATGCTGTCTTGGTAGCAGCAGCAGGCTTCTTGGCCTGTTTCCCCTTTGAATCCTGTCCATGACTTCATCATATGAAGTCTCCTTCTGGAGCGATCTTTCTAATTCCTCGAACCAAAAAGATGCCGCTGAGGTGACAGTAATAATGCACGTAATTGGTTGAAGAAGGAGACCTTGCTGAACAAAAATCTTTTTAAGCAATCCTTCCAATTTTTTATCCATAGGATCTTTGAAAGCGCAACTATCCTCTATAGGAATAGTTGTGCGCTTTGCTAACGTTGAAACTGCCCCCTCTACCTTAGGGACCGTCTGCCAGGCGTCCCTTCTGGGGTCTACAATGGGGAACATTTTCTTAAATATAGGAGGCGGGACGAACGGTATACCCGGCTTCTCCCACTCCTTATTCACTATGTCCGCTACCCTCTTGGGTATTAGAAAAGCATCAGCGTGCACTGGGACCTCTAAGAATTTGTCTAATTTGCACAACTTCTCTGGGATTACCAAAGAATCACAATCATCCAGAGTAGCTAGTACCTCCTTAAGCAGGGTGCGGAGATGTTCTAGCTTAAATTTAAATGCTACTATATCAGGTTCTGCCTGTTGAGAAATTTTTCCTGAGTCAGAAATTTCTCCCTCAGACAGCCCCTCCCTCACTGCCAATTCCGATTGATGTGAGGGTAAAACAGATAAGGTATCGTCAGCGTCTACTTGTTCATCCTTTTCTGTATTTAAAACTGAACAATCACGCTTTCTCTGAAATGCTGGCAGTTTGGATAAAAGATTTGCTATAGAATTATCCACTACTGCTGTTAATTGCTGCATAGTAACAAGCATTGGCGCGCTAGATGTACTAGGTATCGCCTGCACGGGCAAAACTGGTGTAGACACAGAAGGAGAGGATGTAGAACTATCCCCACTACCTTCATTAGAAGAATCATCTTGGGCAATTTTATTAAATGTGACAGTATTGTCCTTACTTTGTTTGGACGCCATGGCACAATTATCACATACATTTAAAGGGGGGACCACCTTGGTCTCTATACATACAGAACATAAGCTATCTGATGGCGCAGACATGTTAGGCAGATTTAGGCAAGCTATTAAAGCAATAAAAACGATTTTAAAGAAAACCGTTACTTTCTCTTTAAATAATGAAATGACACACTTTATTTCTGAATGTTCAAAAAACTATGAAGGCAATATCCGATCTTTATAAAATTTACACCCCAGTGTCTTAATGCTTTGAAAGTATTGCACACCAAAAATGAAGTCTCTAGACCCTCAAATAAGCAAACCGGAGTTAATTGTTCAATTTAACCGGTTTTACACACTACAGTCCCTGCTACAGCCTTTGCTGCAGCTTTTACCTTCCTTAGGGGTTATTCACCACAGAAATAAGCCTTCCGGAGTCTGTTTCTTATCCACAGGGCCCTCTCACATGAAGCTGCATGCACTGCCTTTGAAAACAGAATTTATGCTTACCTGATAAATTACTTTCTCCAACGGTGTGTCCGGTCCACGGCGTCATCCTTACTTGTGGGATATTCTCTTCCCCAACAGGAAATGGCAAAGAGCCCAGCAAAGCTGGTCACATGATCCCTCCTAGGCTCCGCCTTCCCCAGTCATTCGACCGACGTAAAGGAGGAATATGCATAGGAGAAATCATATGATACCGTGGTGACTGTAGTTAGAGAAAATAATTCATCAGACCTGATTAAAAAACCAGGGCGGGCCGTGGACCGGACACACCGTTGGAGAAAGTAATTTATCAGGTAAGCATAAATTCTGTTTTCTCCAACATAGGTGTGTCCGGTCCACGGCGTCATCCTTACTTGTGGGAACCAATACCAAAGCTTTTGGACACGGATGATGGGAGGGAGCAAATCAGGTCACCTAGATGGAAGGCACCACGGCTTGCAAAACCTTTCTCCCAAAAATAGCCTCCGAAGAAGCAAAAGTATCAAAGTTGTAAAATTTGGTAAAAGTGTGCAGTGAAGACCAAGTCGCTGCCTTACATATCTGATCAACAGAAGCCTCGTTCTTGAAGGCCCACGTGGAAGCCACAGCCCTAGTGGAGTGAGCTGTGATTCTTTCAGGAGGCTGCCGTCCGGCAGTCTCATAAGCCAATCGGATGATGCTTTTAAGCCAAAAAGAGAGAGAGGTAGAAGTTGCTTTTTGACCTCTCCTTTTACCAGAATAAACAACAAACAAAGAAGATGTTTGTCTGAAATCCTTTGTAGCCTCTAAATAGAATTTTAGAGCACGAACTACATCCAAATTGTGTAACAAACGTTCCTTCTTTGAAACTGGATTCGGACACAAAGAAGGCACAACTATCTCCTGGTTAATATTTTTGTTAGAAACAACTTTCGGAAGAAAAACAGAATTTATGTTTACCTGATAAATTACTTTCTCCAACGGTGTGTCCGGTCCACGGCGTCATCCTTACTTGTGGGATATTCTCTTCCCCAACAGGAAATGGCAAAGAGCCCAGCAAAGCTGGTCACATGATCCCTCCTAGGCTCCGCCTACCCCAGTCATTCGACCGACGTTAAGGAGGAATATTTGCATAGGAGAAACCATATGATACCGTGGTGACTGTAGTTAAAGAAAATAAATTATCAGACCTGATTAAAAAACCAGGGCGGGCCGTGGACCGGACACACCGTTGGAGAAAGTAATTTATCAGGTAAACATAAATTCTGTTTTCTCCAACATAGGTGTGTCCGGTCCACGGCATCATCCTTACTTGTGGGAACCAATACCAAAGCTTTAGGACACGGATGATGGGAGGGAGCAAATCAGGTCACCTAGATGGAAGGCACCACGGCTTGCAAAACCTTTCTCCCAAAAATAGCCTCAGAAGAAGCAAAAGTATCAAACTTGTAAAATTTGGTAAAAGTGTGCAGTGAAGACCAAGTCGCTGCCCTACATATCTGATCAACAGAAGCCTCGTTCTTGAAGGCCCATGTGGAAGCCACAGCCCTAGTGGAATGAGCTGTGATTCTTTCGGGAGGCTGCCGTCCGGCAGTCTCGTAAGCCAATCTGATGATGCTTTTAATCCAAAAAGAGAGAGAGGTAGAAGTTGCTTTTTGACCTCTCCTTTTACCGGAATAAACAACAAACAAGGAAGATGTTTGTCTAAAATCCTTTGTAGCGTCTAAATAGAATTTAGAGCGCGAACAACATCCAAATTGTGCAACAAACGTTCCTTCTTTGAAACTGGTTTCGGACACAGAGAAGGTACGATAATCTCCTGGTTAATGTTTTTGTTAGAAACAACTTTTGGAAGAAAACCAGGTTTAGTACGTAAAACCACCTTATCTGCATGGAACACCAGATAAGGAGGAGAACACTGCAGAGCAGATAATTCTGAAACTCTTCTAGCAGAAGAAATTGCAACCAAAAACAAAACTTTCCAAGATAATAACTTAATATCAACGGAATGTAAGGGTTCAAACGGAACCCCCTGAAGAACTGAAAGAACTAAGTTGAGACTCCAAGGAGGAGTCAAAGGTTTGTAAACAGGCTTGATTCTAACCAGAGCCTGAACAAAGGCTTGAACATCTGGCACAGCTGCCAGCTTTTTGTGAAGTAACACAGACAAGGCAGAAATCTGTCCCTTCAGGGAACTTGCAGATAATCCTTTTTCCAATCCTTCTTGAAGGAAGGATAGAATCTTAGGAATCTTAACCTTGTCCCAAGGGAATCCTTTAGATTCACACCAACAGATATATTTTTTCCAAATTTTGTGGTAAATCTTTCTAGTTACAGGCTTTCTGGCCTGAACAAGAGTATCGATAACAGAATCTGAGAACCCTCGCTTCGATAAGATCAAGCGTTCAATCTCCAAGCAGTCAGCTGGAGTGAGACCAGATTCGGATGTTCGAACGGACCTTGAACAAGAAGGTCCCGTCTCAAAGGTAGCTTCCATGGTGGAGCCGATGACATATTCACCAGATCTGCATACCAAGTCCTGCGTGGCCACGCAGGAGCTATCAAGATCACCGACGCCCTCTCCTGATTGATCCTGGCTACCAGCCTGAGGATGAGAGGAAACGGCGGGAATACATAAGCTAGTTTGAAGGTCCAAGGTGCTACTAGTGCATCCACTAGAGCCGCCTTGGGATCCCTGGATCTGGACCCGAAGCAAGGAACTTTGAAGTTCTGACGAGAGGCCATCAGATCCATGTCTGGAATGCCCCACAGTTGAGTGATTTGGGCAAAGATTTCCGGATGGAGTTCCCACTCCCCCGGATGTAATGTCTGACGACTCAGAAAATCCGCTTCCCAATTTTCCACTCCTGGGATGTGGATTGCAGACAGGTGGCAGGAGTGAGACTCCGCCCATTGAATGATTTTGGTCACTTCTTCCATCGCCAGGGAACTCCTTGTTCCCCCCTGATGGTTGATGTACGCAACAGTTGTCATGTTGTCTGATTGAAACCGTATGAACTTGGCCCTCGCTAGCTGAGGCCAAGCCTTGAGAGCATTGAATATCGCTCTCAGTTCCAGAATATTTATCGGTAGAAGAGATTCTTCCCGAGACCAAAGACCCTGAGCTTTCAGGGATCCCCAGACCGCGCCCCAGCCCATCAGACTGGCGTCGGTCATGACAATGACCCACTCTGGTCTGCGGAAGGTCATCCCTTGTGACAGGTTGTCCAGGGACAGCCACCAACGGAGTGAGTCTCTGGTCCTCTGATTTACTTGTATCCTCGGAGACAAGTCTGTATAGTCCCCATTCCACTGACTGAGCATGCACAGTTGTAATGGTCTTAGATGAATGCGCGCAAAAGGAACTATGTCCATTGCCGCTACCATCAAACCTATCACTTCCATGCACTGCGCTATGGAAGGAAGAGGAACGGAATGAAGTATCCGACAAGAGTCTAGAAGTTTTGTTTTTCTGGCCTCTGTCAGAAAAATCCTCATTTCTAAGGAGTCTATTATTGTTCCCAAGAAGGGAACCCTTGTTGACGGAGATAGAGAACTCTTTTCCACGTTCACTTTCCATCCGTGAGATCTGAGAAAGGCCAGGACAATGTCCGTGTGAGCCTTTGCTTGAGGAAGGGACGACGCTTGAATCAGAATGTCGTCCAAGTAAGGTACTACAGCAATGCCCCTTGGTCTTAGCACAGCTAGAAGGGACCCTAGTACCTTTGTGAAAATCCTTGGAGCAGTGGCTAATCCGAAAGGAAGCGCCACGAACTGGTAATGCTTGTCCAGGAATGCGAACCTTAGGAACCGATGATGTTCCTTGTGGATAGGAATATGTAGATACGCATCCTTTAAATCCACCGTGGTCATGAATTGACCTTCCTGGATGGAAGGAAGAATTGTTCGAATGGTTTCCATTTTGAACGATGGAACCTTGAGAAACTTGTTTAAGATCTTGAGATCTAAGATTGGTCTGAACGTTCCCTCTTTTTTGGGAACTATGAACAGATTGGAGTAGAACCCCATCCCTTGTTCTCCTAATGGAACAGGATGAATCACTCCCATTTTTAACAGGTCTTCTACACAATGTAAGAATGCCTGTCTTTTTATGTGGTCTGAAGACAACTGAGACCTGTGGAACCTCCCCCTTGGGGGAAGCCCCTTGAATTCCAGAAGATAACCTTGGGAGACTATTTCTAGTGTCCAAGGATCCAGAACATCTCTTGTCCAAGCCTGAGCGAAGAGAGAGAGTCTGCCCCCCACCAGATCCGGTCCCGGATCGGGGGCCAACATTTCATGCTGTCTTGGTAGCAGTGGCAGGTTTCTTGGCCTGCTTTCCCTTGTTCCAGCCTTGCATTGGTCTCCAAGCTTGCTTGGCTTGAGAAGTATTACCCTCTTGCTTAGAGGACGTAGCACTTTGGGCTGGTCCGTTTCTACGAAAGGGACGAAAATTAGGTTTATTTTTGGCCTTGAAAGGCCGATCCTGAGGAAGGGCGTGGCCCTTACCCCCAGTGATATCAGAGATAATCTCTTTCAAGTCAGGGCCAAACAGCGTTTTCCCCTTGAAAGGAATGTTAAGTAGCTTGTTCTTGGAAGACGCATCAGCTGACCAAGATTTCAACCAAAGCACTCTGCGCGCCACAATAGCAAACCCAGAATTCTTAGCCGCTAACCTAGCCAATTGCAAAGTGGCGTCTAGGGTGAAAGAATTAGCCAATTTGAGAGCATTGATTCTGTCCATACTCTCCTCATAAGGAGGAGAATCACTATCGACCGCCTTTACCAGCTCATCGAACCAGAAACATGCGGCTGTAGCGACAGGGACAATGCATGAAATTGGTTGTAGAAGGTAACCCTGCTGAACAAACATCTTTTTAAGTAAACCTTCTAATTTTTTATCCATAGGATCTTTGAAAGCACAACTATCTTCTATGGGTATAGTGGTGCGTTTGTTTAAAGTGGAAACCGCTCCCTCGACCTTGGGGACTGTCTGCCATAAGTCCTTTCTGGGGTCGACCATAGGAAACAATTTTTTAAATATGGGGGGAGGGACGAAAGGAATACCGGGCCTTTCCCATTCTTTATTTACAATGTCCGCCACCCGCTTGGGTATAGGAAAAGCTTCTGGGAGCCCCGGGACCTCTAGGAACTTGTCCATTTTACATAGCTTCTCTGGGATGACCAAATTGTCACAATCATCCAGAGTGGATAATACCTCCTTAAGCAGAGCGCGGAGATGTTCCAACTTAAATTTAAACGTAATCACATCAGGTTCAGCTTGTTGAGAAATGTTCCCTGAATCTGTAATTTCTCCCTCAGACAAAACCTCCCTGGCCCCATCAGACTGGTTTAGGGGCCCTTCAGAACCATTATTATCAGCGTCGTCATGCTCTTCAGTATCTAAAACAGAGCAGTCGCGCTTACGCTGATAAGTGTGCATTTTGGCTAAAATGTTTTTGACAGAATTATCCATTACAGCCGTTAATTGTTGCATAGTAAGGAGTATTGGCGCGCTAGATGTACTAGGGGCCTCCTGAGTGGGCAAGACTCGTGTAGACGAAGGAGGGAATGATGCAGTACCATGCTTACTCCCCTCACTTGAGGAATCATCTTGGGCATCATTGTCATTGTCACATAAATCACATTTATTTAAATGAGAAGGAACTCTGGCTTCCCCACATTCAGAACACAGTCTATCTGGTAGTTCAGACATGTTAAACAGGCATAAACTTGATAACAAAGTACAAAAAACGCTTTAAAATAAAACCGTTACTGTCACTTTAAATTTTAAACTGAACACACTTTATTACTGCAATTGCGAAAAAATATGAAGGAATTGTTCAAAATTCACCAAAATTTCACCACAGTGTCTTAAAGCCTTAAAAGTATTGCACACCAAATTTGGAAGCTTTAACCCTTAAAATAACGGAACCGGAGCCGTTTTTAACTTTAACCCCTTTACAGTCCCTGGTATCTGCTTTGCTGAGACCCAACCAAGCCCAAAGGGGAATACGATACCAAATGACGCCTTCAGAAAGTCTTTTCTATGTATCAGAGCTCCTCACACATGCGACTGCATGTCATGCCTCTCAAAAACAAGTGCGCAACACCGGCGCGAAAATGAGGCTCTGCCTATGATTTGGGAAAGCCCCTAAAGAATAAGGTGTCTAAAACAGTGCCTGCCGATATAATCTTATCAAAATACCCAGATTAAATGATTCCTCAAGGCTAAATATGTGTTAATAATGAATCGATTTAGCCCAGAAAAAGTCTACAGTCTTAATAAGCCCTTGTGAAGCCCTTATTTACTATCTTAATAAACATGGCTTACCGGATCCCATAGGGAAAATGACAGCTTCCAGCATTACATCGTCTTGTTAGAATGTGTCATACCTCAAGCAGCAAGAGACTGCTCACTGTTCCCCCAACTGAAGTTAATTCCTCTCAACAGTCCTGTGTGGAACAGCCATGGATTTTAGTAACGGTTGCTAAAATCATTTTCCTCATACAAACAGAAATCTTCATCTCTTTTCTGTTTCTGAGTAAATAGTACATACCAGCACTATTTTAAAATAACAAACTCTTGATTGAACAATAAAAACTACAGTTAAACACTAAAAAACTCTAAGCCATCTCCGTGGAGATGTTGCCTGTACAACGGCAAAGAGAATGACTGGGGTAGGCGGAGCCTAGGAGGGATCATGTGACCAGCTTTGCTGGGCTCTTTGCCATTTCCTGTTGGGGAAGAGAATATCCCACAAGTAAGGATGACGCCGTGGACCGGACACACCTATGTTGGAGAAACCAGGTTTAGTACGCAAAAACAGAATTTATGTTTACCTGATAAATTACTTTCTCCAACGGTGTGTCCGGTCCACGGCGTCATCCTTACTTGTGGGATATTCTCTTCCCCAACAGGAAATGGCAAAGAGCCCAGCAAAGCTGGTCACATGATCCCTCCTAGGCTCCGCCTACCCCAGTCATTCGACCGACGTTAAGGAGGAATATTTGCATAGGAGAAACCATATGATACCGTGGTGACTGTAGTTAAAGAAAATAAATTATCAGACCTGATTAAAAAACCAGGGCGGGCCGTGGACCGGACACACCGTTGGAGAAAGTAATTTATCAGGTAAACATAAATTCTGTTTTCTCCAACATAGGTGTGTCCGGTCCACGGCGTCATCCTTACTTGTGGGAACCAATACCAAAGCTTTAGGACACGGATGAAGGGAGGGAGCAAATCAGGTCACCTAAATGGAAGGCACCACGGCTTGCAAAACCTTTCTCCCAAAAATAGCCTCAGAAGAAGCAAAAGTATCAAACTTGTAAAATTTGGTAAAAGTGTGCAGTGAAGACCAAGTCGCTGCCCTACATATCTGATCAACAGAAGCCTCGTTCTTGAAGGCCCATGTGGAAGCCACAGCCCTAGTGGAATGAGCTGTGATTCTTTCGGGAGGCTGCCGTCCGGCAGTCTCGTAAGCCAATCTGATGATGCTTTTAATCCAAAAAGAGAGAGAGGTAGAAGTTGCTTTTTGACCTCTCCTTTTACCTGAATAAACAACAAACAAGGAAGATGTTTGTCTAAAATCCTTTGTAGCATCTAAATAGAATTTTAGAGCGCGAACAACATCCAAATTGTGCAACAAACGTTCCTTCTTTGAAACTGGTTTCGGACACAGAGAAGGTACGATAATCTCCTGGTTAATGTTTTTGTTAGAAACAACTTTTGGAAGAAAACCAGGTTTAGAACGTAAAACCACCTTATCTGCATGGAACACCAGATAAGGAGGAGAACACTGCAGAGCAGATAATTCCGAAACTCTTCTAGCAGAAGAGATTGCAACTAAAAACAAAACTTTCCAAGATAATAACTTAATATCAACGGAATGTAAGGGTTCAAACGGAACCCCCTGAAGAACTGAAAGAACTAAGTTGAGACTCCAAGGAGGAGTCAAAGGTTTGTAAACAGGCTTAATTCTAACCAGAGCCTGAACAAAGGCTTGAACATCTGGCACAGCTGCCAGCTTTTTGTGAAGTAACACAGACAAGGCAGAAATCTGTCCCTTCAGGGAACTTGCAGATAATCCTTTTTCCAATCCTTCTTGAAGGAAGGATAGAATCTTAGGAATCTTAACCTTGTCCCAAGGGAATCCTTTAGATTCACACCAACAGATATATTTTTTCCAAATTTTGTGGTAAATCTTTCTAGTTACAGGCTTTCTGGCCTGAATAAGAGTATCGATAACAGAATCTGAGAACCCTCGCTTCGATAAGATCAAGCGTTCAATCTCCAAGCAGTCAGCTGGAGTGAAACCAGATTCGGATGTTCGAACGGACCCTGAACAAGAAGGTCTCGTCTCAAAGGTAGCTTCCAAGGTGGAGCCGATGACATATTCACCAGATCTGCATACCAAGTCCTGCGTGGCCACGCAGGAGCTATCAAGATCACCGACGCCCTCTCCTGGTTGATCCTGGCTACCAGCCTGGGGATGAGAGGAAACGGCGGGAACACATAAGCTAGTTTGAAGGTCCAAGGTGCTACTAGTGCATCCACTAGAGCCGCCTTGGGATCCCTGGATCTGGACCCGTAGCAAGGAACTTTGAAGTTCTGACGAGAGGCCATCAGATCCATGTCTGGAATGCCCCACAGCTGAGTGACTTGGGCAAAGATTTCCGGATGGAGTTCCCACTCCCCCGGATGCAAAGTCTGACGACTCAGAAAATCCGCTTCCCAATTTTCCACTCCTGGGATGTGGATAGCAGACAGGTGGCAGGAGTGAGACTCCGCCCATAGAATGATTTTGGTCACTTCTTCCATCGCTAAGGAACTCCTCGTTCCCCCCTGATGGTTGATGTACGCAACAGTTGTCATGTTGTCTGATTGAAACCGTATGAACTTGGCCCTCGCTAGCTGAGGCCAAGCCTTGAGAGCATTGAATATCGCTCTCAGTTCCAGAATATTTATCGGTAGAAGAGATTCTTCCCGAGACCAAAGACCCTGAGCTTTCAGGGATCCCCAGACCGCGCCCCAGCCCATCAGACTGGCGTCGGTCGTGACAATGACCCACTCTGGTCTGCGGAATGTCATCCCTTGTGACAGGTTGTCCAGGGACAGCCACCAACGGAGTGAGTCTCTGGTCCTCTGATTTACTTGTATCCTCGGAGACAAGTCTGTATAGTCCCCATTCCACTGACTGAGCATGCACAGTTGTAATGGTCTTAGATGAATGCGCGCAAAAGGAACTATGTCCATTGCCGCTACCATCAAACCGATCACTTCCATTCACTGCGCTATGGAAGGAAGAGGAACGGAATGAAGTATCCGACAAGAGTCTAGAAGTTTTGTTTTTCTGGCCTCTGTCAGAAAAATCCTCATTTCTAAGGAGTCTATTATTGTTCCCAAGAAGGGAACCCTTGTTGACGGAGATAGAGAACTCTTTTCCACGTTCACTTTCCATCCGTGAGATCTGAGAAAGGCCAGGACAATGTCCGTGTGAGCCTTTGCTTGAGGAAGGGACGACGCTTGAATCAGAATGTCGTCCAAGTAAGGTACTACAGCAATGCCCCTTGGTCTTAGCACAGCTAGAAGGGACCCTAGTACCTTTGTGAAAATCCTTGGAGCAGTGGCTAATCCGAAAGGAAGCGCCACGAACTGGAAATGCTTGTCCAGGAATGCGAACCTTAGGAACCGATGATGTTCCTTGTGGATAGGAATATGTAGATACGCATCCTTTAAATCCACCGTGGTCATGAATTGACCTTCCTGGATGGAAGGAAGAATAGTTCGAATGGTTTCCATCTTGAACGATGGAACCTTGAGAAACTTGTTTAAGATCTTGAGATCTAAGATTGGTCTGAACGTTCCCTCTTTTTTGGGAACTATGAACAGATTGGAGTAGAACCCCATCCCTTGTTCTCTTAATGGAACAGGATGAATCACTCCCATTTTTAACAGGTCTTCTACACAATGTAAGAATGCCTGTCTTTTTATGTGGTCTGAAGACAACTGAGACCTGTGGAACCTCCCCCTTGGGGGAAGCCCCTTGAATTCATGCTGTCTTGGTAGCAGTGGCAGGTTTCTTGGCCTGCTTTCCCTTGTTCCAGCCTTGCATTGGTCTCCAAGCTGGCTTGGCTTGAGAAGTATTACCCTCTTGCTTAGAGGACGTAGCACTTTGGGCTGGTCCGTTTCTACGAAAGGGACGAAAATTTGGTTTATTTTTTGCCTTGAAAGGCCGATCCTGAGGAAGGGCGTGGCCCTTACCCCCAGTGATATCAGAGATAATCTCTTTCAAGTCAGGGCCAAACAGCGTTTTCCCCTTGAAAGGAATGTTAAGTAGCTTGTTCTTGGAAGACGCATCAGCTGACCAAGATTTCAACCAAAGCGCTCTGCGCGCCACAATAGCAAACCCTGAATTCTTAGCCGCTAACCTAGCCAATTGCAAAGTGGCGTCTAGGGTGAAAGAATTAGCCAATTTGAGAGCATTGATTCTGTCCATAATCTCCTCATAAGGAGGAGAATCACTATCGACCGCCTTTATCAGCTCATCGAACCAGAAACATGCGGCTGTAGCTACAGGGACAATGCATGAAATTGGTTGTAGAAGGTAACCCTGCTGAACAAACATCTTTTTAAGTAAACCTTCTAATTTTTTATCCATAGGATCTTTGAAAGCACAACTATCCTCTATGGGTATAGTGGTGCGTTTGTTTAAAGTGGAAACCGCTCCCTCGACCTTGGGGACTGTCTGCCATAAGTCCTTTCTGGGGTCGACCATAGGAAACAATTTTTTAAATATGGGGGGAGGGACGAAAGGAATACCGGGCCTTTCCCATTCTTTATTAACAATGTTTTACATAGTTTCTCTGGGATGACCAACTTGTCACAATCATCCAGAGTGGATAATACCTCCTTGAGCAGAATGCGGAGATGTTCCAACTTAAATTTAAACGTAATCACATCAGGTTCAGCTTGTTGAGAAATGTTCCCTGAATCAGTAATTTCTCCCTCAGACAAAACCTCCCTGGCCCCATCAGACTGGGTTAGGGGCCCTTCAGAACCATTATTATCAGCGTCGTCATGCTCTTCAGTATCTAAAACAGAGCAGTCGCGCTTACGCTGATAAGTGTTCATTTTGGCTAAAATGTTTTTGACAGAATTATCCATTACAGCCGTTAATTGTTGCATAGTAAGGAGTATTGGCGCGCTAGATGTACTAGGGGCCTCCTGAGTGGGCAAGACTCGTGTAGACGAAGGAGGGAATGATGCAGTACCATGCTTACTCCCCTCACTTGAGGAATCATCTTGGGCATCATTGTCATTGTCACATAAATCACATTTATTTAAATGAATAGGAATTCTGGCTTCCCCACATTCAGAACACAGTCTATCTGGTAGTTCAGACATGTTAAACAGGCATAAACTTGATAACAAAGTACAAAAAACGTTTTAAAATAAAACCGTTACTGTCACTTTAAATTTTAAACTGAACACACTTTATTACTGCAATTGCGAAAAAACATGAAGGAATTGTTCAAAATTCACCAAATTTTCACCACAGTGTCTTAAAGCCTTAAAAGTATTGCACACCAAATTTGGAAGCTTTAACCCTTAAAATAACGGAACCGGAGCCGTTTTTAACTTTAACCCCTTTACAGTCCCTGGTATCTGCTTTGCTGAGACCCAACCAAGCCCAAAGGGGAATACGATACCAAATGACGCCTTCAGAAAGTCTTTTCTAAGTATCAGAGCTCCTCTCACATGTGACTGCATGTCATGCCTCTCAAAAACAAGTGCGCAACACCGGCGCGAAAATGAGGCTCTGCCTTATGATTTGGGAAAGCCCCTAAAGAATAAGGTGTCTAAAACAGTGCCTGCCGATATTATTATATCAAAATACCCAGATAAAATGATTCCTCAAGGCTAAATATGTGTTAATAATGAATCGATTTATCCCAGAAAAAGTCTACAGTCTTAATAAGCCCTTGTGAAGCCCTTATTTACTATCTTAATAAACATGGCTTACCGGATCCCATAGGGAAAATGACAGCTTCCAGCATTACATCGTCTTGTTAGAATGTGTCATACCTCAAGCAGCAAGAGACTGCTCACTGTTCCCCCAACTGAAGTTAATTGCTCTCAACAGTCCTGTGTGGAACAGCCATGGATTTTAGTGACGGTTGCTAAAATCATATTCCTCATACAAACAGAAATCTTCATCTCCTTTCTGTTTCTGAGTAAATAGTACATACCAGCACTATTTTAAAATAACAAACTCTTGATTGAATAATAAAAACTACAGTTAAACACTAAAAAACTCTAAGCCATCTCCGTGGAGATGTTGCCTGTACAACGGCAAAGAGAATGACTGGGGTAGGCGGAGCCTAGGAGGGATCATGTGACCAGCTTTGCTGGGCTCTTTGCCATTTCCTGTTGGGGAAGAGAATATCCCACAAGTAAGGATGACGCCGTGGACCGGACACACCTATGTTGGAGAAACCACCTTATCTGCATGGAACACCAGATAAGGAGGAGAACACTGCAGAGCAGATAACTCTGAAACTCTTCTAGCAGAAGAAATTGCAACCAAAAACAAAACTTTCCAAGATAATAACTTAATATCTACGGAATGTAAGGGTTCAAACGGAACCCCTTGAAGAACTGAAAGAACTAAATTGAGACTCCAAGGAGGAGTCAAAGGTTTGTAAACAGGCTTGATTCTAACCAGAGCCTGAACAAAGGCTTGAACATCTGGCACAAAAAACGTTTTAAAATAAAACCGTTACTGTCACTTTAAATTTTAAACTGAACACACTTTATTACTGAATATGCGAAAAAGTATGAAGGAATTGTTCAAAATTCACCAAAATTTCACCACAGTGTCTTAAAGGCTTAAAAGTATTGCACACCAAATTTGAAAGCTCGTAAAATAACGGAACCGGAGCCGTTTTTACATTTAACCCCTATACAGTCCCTGGTATCTGCTTTGCTGAGACCCAACCAAGCCCAGAGGGGAATACGATACCAAATGACGCCTTCAATAAGCTTTTTCAGTGGATCCGAGCTCCTCACACATGCATCTGCATGCCTTGCTTTCCAAAAACAACTGCGCATCAGTGGCGCGAAAATGAGGCTCTGCCTATGACTAGCAAAGGCCCCCAGTGAAAAAGGTGTCCAATACAGTGCCTGCCGTTTTTTTTGTTTTTTTTAAAGCAATTCCCAAGATTAAAATAACCCTTCAAAGTTATAATCTATTAAATATGCTCATAAAGTAATCGTAATAGCCCAGGAATATGTCTACCAGTCTTTAAAGCCCTTGTGAAGCCCTTTATTCTTATAGTTAAACTAAGAAAATGGCTTACCGGATCCCATAGGGAAAATGACAGCTTCCAGCATTACCAAGTCTTGTTAGAAATGTGTCATACCTCAAGCAGCAAAGTCTGCCCACTGTTTCCCCCAACTGAAGTTACTTCATCTCAACAGTCCCAAAAAACTGTAAGCCATCTCCGTGGAGATGTTGCCTGTGCAACGGCAAAGAGAATGACTGGGGAAGGCGGAGCCTAGGAGGGATCATGTGACCAGCTTTGCTGGGCTCTTTGCCATTTCCTGTTGGGGAAGAGAATATCCCACAAGTAAGGATGACGCCGTGGACCGGACACACCTATGTTGGAGAAATTAACTGCGCAACTGAGGCGCGAAAATGAGGCCTCCTCCCTCTGCATACTAGAGTGAAGGGGCCTTCCTGACTAGATTAGGCGTCTAAACTATGCCAGGAATAATTAAAAACGTTCCCCAAAGTGTATATATGTTCACAAAACATTTGAAATGCCATAAAAATGTGATATAAGTGTATCGATTTGGCCCACAACAGTGTCTACCAGTACAAAAGCCCAACAAAATAAGCCTGTAATCTGTTACTCAGTCTAAGAAAATGGCTTACCGGTCCCCTGAGGGAAAAACTGACAGTCTTCTAGCATTATCATGTGTTGTTAGAAAAGAAACTGGTCATACCTGGAGCAGATAAGTCTGCAAACTGTTACCCCCAACTGAAGTTCTCTGGCTCAACAGTCCTGCGTGGTAACAGCAATGGATTCTAGTTACTTGTGCTAAAATCATATTCCTCTTTAACAGAAATCTTCATCACTTTCTGTCGTAGAGTAAATAGTACAAACCGGCACTATTTTAAAATAACAAACTCTTGATAGAAGAAATAAAAACTACAACTAAACACCACAAACTCTTCACCATCCCCATGGAGATGCTACTTGTTCAGAGCGGCAAAGAGAATGACTGGGGGGCGGGGCCAGAGGAGGGGCTATATGGACAGCTTTTGCTGTGTGCCTCTTTGCCATTTCCTGTTAGGGAAGAGAATATTCCCACAAGTAAGGATGAAGCCGTAGACCGGACACACCTATGTAGGAGAAAATCTGATTGGCTGATTGAATCAGCCAATCAGATTCAAATGAAATCCGATTGGCTGAACAAATTCTGAGTTAAGATTGTCCCAGAATAAAATGGCTGTACATACCTGAAAGCTGAGCGACAGCATGATCAGTCCCACATTCAAGAGGTTCTGCAGTTCCCTCCTGTAGAGCTGTGGAGACACAGGCAAAGAGAATGACTGGGGTGGGAGGGAAGGGAGGAGCTATATATACAGCTCTGCTGTGGTGCTCTTTGCCTCCTCCTGCTGACCAGGAGGCGATATCCCATAAGTAAGGATGAAATTCGTGGACTCGTCATATCTTGTAAAAGAAAACTACATTTTATAACTATTGTTTGTGTGCACAAAATACAGCAAGGTATGAGTTTTCAGACAGTTATTACTTTTAATCTTTTTAAGAATCTAATTTAAAAATAAAGTGTATGTCCCTTTGACGCATTAAAATGTAAGTAAATGTTAAATATCTGTCTATCTATGAGTGTCTTTTTCTATATGGGGTATTGTAAGGCTGAGAAATTTGTACAAAACAACGAGGCCGCACAAAAACCCAGAAGCCAGTAATTTTGTAGTGGCTACATGATGACTTAACCTTTGATTTCCCAAGCACTGTACACCAGGAAATCATGCATTATTTAGAAGGTAAATTAAAATGAGAACACGGGCTACAAATATAAAAAAGGTAAAACAATACTATATATCAAGCATTTTGAAATTTACTGCTAAGGCACATGCACCCTCTCTGCAGTGCGGTGCCATATGGTAACTCAGGTCTTGCTAACGATCTATAGCACACGGCAAACAATAAATGTTACAGAATCACTGCTAGTGCACGGTGTAAACTCGTCCATAGAGGCGCCTACCAACCGGTAAAAAGGAGACTTACATACATGTTTAGGCCTAAGCTAGCACAGCAGTTAAAAAACAAGGTGTTTCTTTGAAAAATGTGTTTATAATGCTATTTATGTATGCACAATTTTATGAGAAACTTGAAGGTTACTTTAATGGGAGTTCCATGGTCAGACACGTCACACACATACATTCACCTTTGCTCTGCGTCCCTCAAACAAGTCACACATGTGCACTAACCTGTACCCTGCGTCCCACAGACAAGTCACACACGTGCACTTACCTGTACCCTGCGTCCCACAGACAAATCACACACGTGCACTCACCTGTACCCTGCGTCCCACAGACAAGTCACACACGTGCACTCACCTGTACCCTGCGTCCCACAGACAAGTCACACACATGCACTTACCTGTACCCTGCGTCCCACAGACAAGTCACACACGTGCACTCACCTGTACCCTGCGTCCCACAGACAAGTCACATAAGTACACTCACCTGTTCCCTGAATCTCTCACACATGTGACATACGTATACTAACCTGTGCCCTCCATCCCCCATACATATCATACAAGTACGCTCACCTGTGCCCTGCATCCCTCAGACATGTCACATAAGTACACTCACCTGTGCCCTTCATCCCTCAGACATGTCACACACATACACTCACCTGTAGCCTGTATCCCTCAGACACATCACACACATACACTCACCTGTGCCCTGTATCCCTCAGACACATCACACACACATACACTCATCTGTGCCCTGTATCCCTCAGACAAATCACACACATACACTCACCTGTGCCCTGTATCCCTCAAGCACGTCACACACATACACTCACCTGTGCCCTGTATCCCTCACACACATCACACACATACACTCACCTGTGCCCTGTATCCCTCAGACACGTCACACACACATACACTCACCTGTGCCCTTTATCCCTCAGACACGTCACACACACATACACTCACCTGTGCCCTGTATCCCTCAGACACACCACAAATGTACACTTCCCTGTACCCTGTATCCCTTAGACACGTCACACACATACACTCACCTGTACACTGTATCCCTTAGACATATCACACACGTACACTCAACTGTGCCCTGTATCCCTCAGACACATCACACACATACACTCACCTGTGCCATGTATCCCTCAGACACGACATACATACACTCACCTGTACCCTGTATCCCTTAGACACATCACACACATACACTCACCTGTACCATGTTTCCATCAAACACATTACACACGTACACTCACCTGTACCCTGTATCCATCAGACACATCACACACGTACAATCACCTGTGCTCTGTATCCCTCAGACACATCACACACATACACTCACCTGTGCCCTGTATCCCTCAGAAACATCACACACATACACTCACCTGTGCCCTGTATCCCTCAGACACATCACACACATACACTCACCTGTGCCCTGCATTCCTCAGACACATCACACACATACACTCACCTGTGCCGTGTATCCCTCAGACACATCACATACATACACTCACCTGTACCCTGTATCTCTCACACACATCACATACATAAACTCACCTGTGCCCTGTATCCCTCAGACACATCAAACACATACACTCCCCTGTGCCCTGTATCCCTCAGACACGTCACACATACACTAACCTGTGCCCTGTATCCCTCAGACACATCACACACGTACACTCACCTGTACCCTGTATCCATCAGACACATCACACACGTACACTCACCTGTGCCCTGTATCCTTCAGACCATCACACACATACACTCACCTGTGCCCTGTATCCCTCAGACACATGTCACACATACACTAACCTGTGCCCTGTATCCATCAGACACATCACACATGCACTCACCTGTATCCTGTATCCCTTAGACACATCACACACGTACACTCACCTGTACCCTGTATCCCTCAGACACATCACATACATACACTCACCTGTGCCCTGTATCCCTCAGATACATCACACACGTACACTCACCTGTGCCCTGTATCCCTCAGACACATGTCATTCTAGAACATTTACCTGTGCCCTGTATGCCTCAGACACATCACACACATACACTCACCTGTGCCCTGTATCCCTCAGACACATGTCACACATACACTAACCTGTGCCCTGTATTCATCAGACACATCACACACATACACTCACCTGTGCCCTGTATCCCTCAGACACATCACATACATACACTCACCTGTGCCCTGTATCCCTCAGACACATCACACACATACACTCACCTGTGCCCTGTATCCCTCAGACATATGTCATACATACACTCACCTGTACCCTGTATCCCTCAGACACATGTCACACTAGTACATTTACCTGTGCCCTGTATCCCTCAGACACACATCACATACATACACTCACCTCTGCCCTGCACCCCTCAGACACATCACACATATACACTTACCTGTACCCTGTATCCCTCATAGACATCAAACACATACACTCACCTCTACCCTGTATCCCTCAGACACATCACACACGTACACTCACCTGTGCCTTGTATCCCTCAGACACACGTCACACATGTACACTCACCTGTGCCCTGTATCCCTCAGACACATCACACACATACACTCCCCTGTGCCCTGTATACCTCAGAAACATCACACACATACACTCACCTGTACCCTGTATCCCTCAGACACATCACACAAATACACTCACCTGTACCCTGTATCCCTCAGACACATCATACACATACACTCACCTGTGCCGTGTATCCCTCAGACACATTACACACATACACTCACCTGTACCCTGTATCCCTCAGACACATCACACACGTACACTCACCTGTGCCCTGTATCCCTTAGACACATCACACACGTACACTCACCTGTACCCTGTATCCCTCAGACACATCATACACATACACTCACCTGTGCCGTGTATCCCTCAGACACATTACACACATACACTCACCTGTACCCTGTATCCCTCAGACACATCACACACGTACACTCACCTGTGCCCTGTATCCCTTAGACACATCACACACGTACACTCACCTGTGCCCTGTATCCCTCAGACACATCACACACATACACTCAACTGTACCCTGTATCCCTCAGATACATCGCACACATACACTCACCTGTAGCCTGTATCCCTCAGACACATCACACACATACACTCACCTGTACCCTGTATCCCTCAGGCACATCACACACATACACTCACCTGTAGCCTGTATCCATCAAACACATCACACACATACACTCACCTGTGCCCTGTATCCCTCAGACACACGTCACACACATACACTCACCTGTACCCTGTATCCTTCAGACACATCACACACGTACACTCACCTGTGCCCTGTATCCCTTAGACACATCACACGTACACTCACCTGTACCCTGTATCCCTCAGACACATGTCACACACATACACTCACCTGTACCCTGTATCCCTCAGACACATCACACACGTACACTCACCTGTGCCCTGTATCCCTCAGACACATCACACACGTACACTCACCTGTGCCCTGTATCCCTCAGACACATCACACACATACACTCACCTGTACCCTGTATCCCTCAGACACACATCACACACATACACTCACCTGTACCCTGTATCCCTCAGGCACATCACATACATACACTCACCTGTGCCCTGTATCCCTACACATCACACACATACACTCACCTGTAGCCTGTATCCCTCAAACACATCACACATATACACTCACATGTACCCTGTATCCCTCAAACACATCACACATGTACACTCACCTGTAGCCTGTATCCCTCAGACACACATCACACACATACACTCACCTGTGCCTGTGCCCTGTATCACTCAGACACATCACACACATACACTCACCTGTGCCCTGTATTCCTCAGACACATCACACACATACACTCACCTGTGCCCTGTATCACTCAGACACATCACACACAGTACACTCACCTGTGCCCTGTATCCCTCAGACACACATCACACATGTACACTCACCATTGCCCTGTATCCCTCAGACAAATCACACACATACACTTACCTGTGCCCTGTATCCCTCAGACACATCACACACAGTACACTCACCTGTACCCTGTATCCCTCAGACACATCACACACATACACTCACCTGTACCCTGTATCCCTCAGACACATCACACACATACACTCACCTGTGCCCTGTATCCCTCAGACACATCACACACATACACTCACCTGTAGCCTGTATCCCTCAGACACATTACACACATACACTCACCTGTGCCCTGTATCCCTCAGACACATCACATACATACACTCACCTGTGCCCTGTATCCCTCAGACACATCAGGCACATACACTCACCTGTGCCCTGTATCCCTCAGACACATCACACACGTACACTCACCTGTACCCTGTATCCCTCAGACACATCACACACATACACTCACCTGTGCCCTGTATCCCTCAGACACATCACATACATTCACTCACATGTACCCTGCATCCCTCAGACACATCACATACATTCACTCACCTGTACCCTGTATCCCTCAGACACACTTCACACACATTTACTCCCCTGTGCCCTGTATCCCTCAGACACATAACAGATATACACTCACCTGCGCCCTTTATCCCTCAGACACATCACATACATTCACTCACCTGTGCCCTGTATGCCTCAGACACATCACACATACTCACCTGTGCCCTGTATCCGAGACACATCACACACATACACTCACCTGTGCCCTGTATCCCTCAGACACATCACACACGTACTCACCTGTGCCCTGTAACCCTGAGACACATCACACACGTACACTCACCTGTGCCCTGTATCCCTCAGACACATCACACACATACACTCACCAGTGCCCTGTATCCCTCAGGCACATCACATACACTCACCTGTGTCCTGTATCCCTCACACGTAACACACATACACTCACCTCTGCCCTGCACCCCTTAGACACATCACACACGTACACTCACCTGTGTCTTGTATTCCTCAGACACATCACACACATACACTCACCTGTGCCCTGTATCCATCACACACATACACTCACCTGTGCCCTGTATCCCTCAGACACATCACACACATACACTCACCTGTGCCCTGTATCCCTCAGACACATCAAACACATACACTCACCTGTGCACTGTATCCCACAGACACCTAAAAAACATACACTCACCTGTGCCCTGTATCCCTCAGACACATCACATACATTCACACACCTGTACCCTGCATCCCTCAGACACATCACATACATTCACTCACCTGTACCCTGTATCCCTCAGACACATCACACACGTACTCACCTGTGCCCTGTATCCCTGAGACACAGCACACACATACACTCACCTGTGCCCTGTATCCCTCAGACACATCACACATATACACTCACCTGTGCCCTGTATCCCTCAGACACATCACACACATACACTCACCTGTGCCCTGTATCCCTCAGACACATCACACACATACTCACCTGTGCCCTGTATCCCACAGACACATCACATACATACACTCACCTGTGCCCTTTATCCCTGAGACACATCACACACATACACTCACCTGTGCCCTGTATCCCTCAGACACATCACAAACGTACTCACCTGTGCCCTGTAACCCTCAGACACATAACACACATACACTCACCTGTGCCCTGTATCCCTCAGACACATCACACACGTACTCACCTGTGCCCTGTATCCCTTAGACACATCACACACATACACTCACCTGTGCCCTGTATCCCTTAGACACATCACACACATACACTCACCTGTACCCTGTATCCCTTAGACACATCACACACATACACTCACCTGTGCCCTGTATCCCTCAGACACATCACACACATACACTCACCTGTACCCTGTATCCCTTAGACACATCACACACAGTACGCCCACCTGTGCCCTGAATCCCTCAGACACATCACACACAGTACACTCACCTGTAGCCTGTATCCCTCAGACACATCACACACATACACTCACCTGTGCCCTGTATCCCTCAGACACACATCACACACATACACTCACCTGTGCCCTGTATCCCTCAGACACATCACACACATACACTCACCTGTAGCCTGTATCCCTCAGACACACATCACACACAGTACATTCACCTGTGCCCTGTATCCCTCAGACACACATCACACACAGTACGCCCACCTGTGCCCTGTATCCCTCAGACACACATCACACACAGTACGCCCACCTGTGCCCTGTATCCCTCAGACACACATCACACACAGTACACTCACCTGTGCCCTGTATCCCTCAGACACACATCACACACAGTACGCCCACCTGTGCCCTGTATCCCTCAGACAGATCACACACATACACTCACCTGTGCCCTGTATCCCTCAGACACATCACATACATACACTCACCTGTACCCTGTATCCCTTAGACACATCACACACATACACTCAACTGTACCCTGTATCTCTTAGACACATCACACACAGTACGCCCACCTGTGCCCTGTATCCCTCAGACACATCACACACAGTACACTCACCTGTAGCGTGTATCCCTCAGACACATCACACACATACACTCACCTGTGCCCTGTATCCCTCAGACATGTCACACACATACATTCACATGTAGCCTGTATCCCTCAGACACATCACACACATACACTCACCTGTGCCCTGTATCCCTCAGACACACATCACACACATACACTCACCTGTACCCTGTATCCCTCAGACATACATTACACACATACACTCACCTGTAGCCTGTATCCCTCAGACACATCACACACATACACTCACCTGTAGCCTGTATCCCTCAGACACACATCACATACACTCACCTGCAGCCTGTATCCCTCAGACAAATCACACACATACACTCACCTGTGCCCTGTATCCCTCAGACATACATTACACACATACACTCACCTGTAGCCTGTATCCCTCAGACACATCACACACATACACTCACCTGTAGCCTGTATCCCTCAGACACACATCACACACAGTACACTCACCTGTGCCCTGTATCCCTCAGACACACATCACACACAGTACGCCCACCTGTGCCCTGTATCCCTCAGACACACATCACACACAGTACGCCCACCTGTGCCCTGTATCCCTCAGACACACATCACACACAGTATGCCCACCTGTGCCCTGTATCCCTCAGACAGATCACACACATACACTCACCTGTGCCCTGTATCCCTCAGACACATCACATACATACACTCACCTGTACCCTGTATCCCTTAGACACATCACACACATACACTCAACTGTACCCTGTATCTCTTAGACACATCACACACAGTACGCCCACCTGTGCCCTGTATCCCTCAGACACATCACACACAGTACACTCACCTGTAGCGTGTATCCCTCAGACACATCACACACATACACTCACCTGTGCCCTGTATCCCTCAGACATGTCACACACATACACTCACATGTAGCCTGTATCCCTCAGACACATCACACACATACACTCACCTGTGCCCTGTATCCCTCAGACACACATCACACACATACACTCACCTGCAGCCTGTATCCCTCAGACAAATCACACACATACACTCACCTGTGCCCTGTATCCCTCAAACACACATCACACACATACACTTACCTGTAGCCTGTATCCCTCAGACACATCACACACATACACTCACCTGTGCCGTGTATCCCTCAGACACACATCACACACATACACTCACCTGTGCCCTGTATCCCTCAGACACACATCACACACAGTACGCCCACCTGTGCCCTGTATCCCTCAGACACACATCACACACAGTACGCCCACCTGTGCCCTGTATCCCTCAGACACACATCACACACAGTACACTCACCTGTGCCCTGTATCCCTCAGACACACATCACACACAGTACACTCACCTGTGCCCTGTATCCCTCAGACACACATCACACACAGTATGCCCACCTGTGCCCTGTATCCCTCAGACACATCACACACAGTACACTCACCTGTGCCCTGTATCCTTCAGACACATCACACACAGTACACTCACCTGTGCCCTGTATCCCTCAGACACATCGCACACATACACTCACCTATACCCTGTATCCCTCAGACACACATCACACACAGTATGCCCACCTGTGCCCTGTATCCCTCAGACACATCACACACAGTACACTAACCTGTGCCCTGTATCCTTCAGACACATCACACACAGTACACTCACCTGTGCCCTGTATCCCTCAGACACATCACACACAGTACACTCACCTGTGCCCTGTATCCCTCAGACACACATCACACATACACTCACCTGTGCCCTGTATCCCTCAGACACATCACACACATACACTCACCTGTGCCCTGTATCCCTCAGACACACATCACACACAGTACGCCCACCTGTGCCCTGTATCCCTCAGACACACATCACACACAGTACGCCCACCTGTGCCCTGTATCCCTCAGACACACATCACACACAGTACACTCACCTGTGCCCTGTATCCCTCAGACACACATCACACACAGTACGCCCACCTGTGCCCTGTATCCCTCAGACAGATCACACACATACACTCACCTGTGCCCTGTATCCCTCAGACACATCACATACATACACTCACCTGTACCCTGTATCCCTTAGACACATCACACACATACACTCAACTGTACCCTGTATCTCTTAGACACATCACACACAGTACGCCCACCTGTGCCCTGTATCCCTCAGACACATCACACACAGTACACTCACCTGTAGCGTGTATCCCTCAGACACATCACACACATACACTCACCTGTGCCCTGTATCCCTCAGACATGTCACACACATACACTCACATGTAGCCTGTATCCCTCAGACACATCACACACATACACTCACCTGTGCCCTGTATCCCTCAGACACACATCACACACATACACTCACCTGCAGCCTGTATCCCTCAGACAAATCACACACATACACTCACCTGTGCCCTGTATCCCTCAGACATACATCACACACATACACTTACCTGTAGCCTGTATCCCTCAGACACATCACACACATACACTCACCTGTAGCCTGTATCCCTCAGACACACATCACACACAGGACACTCACCTGTGCCCTGTATCCCTCAGACACACATCACACACAGTACGCCCACCTGTGCCCTGTATCCCTCAGACACACATCACACACAGTACGCCCACCTGTGCCCTGTATCCCTCAGACACACATCACACACAGTACACTCACCTGTGCCCTGTATCCCTCAGACACACATCACACACAGTACACTCACCTGTGCCCTGTATCCCTCAGACACACATCACACACAGTATGCCCACCTGTGCCCTGTATCCCTCAGACACATCACACACAGTACACTCACCTGTGCCCTGTATCCTTCAGACACATCACACACAGTACACTCACCTGTGCCCTGTATCCCTCAGACACATCGCACACATACACTCACCTATACCCTGTATCCCTCAGACACACATCACACACAGTATGCCCACCTGTGCCCTGTATCCCTCAGACACATCACACACAGTACACTAACCTGTGCCCTGTATCCTTCAGACACATCACACACAGTACACTCACCTGTGCCCTGTATCCCTCAGACACATCACACACAGTACACTCACCTGTGCCCTGTATCCCTCAGACACACATCACACATACACTCACCTGTGCCCTGTATCCCTCAGACACATCACACACATACACTCACCTGTGCCCTGTATCCCTCAGACACACATCACACACAGTACGCCCACCTGTGCCCTGTATCCCTCAGACACACATCACACACAGTACGCCCACCTGTGCCCTGTATCCCTCAGACACACATCACACACAGTACACTCACCTGTGCCCTGTATCCCTCAGACACACATCACACACAGTACGCCCACCTGTGCCCTGTATCCCTCAGACAGATCACACACATACACTCACCTGTGCCCTGTATCCCTCAGACACATCACATACATACACTCACCTGTACCCTGTATCCCTTAGACACATCACACACATACACTCAACTGTACCCTGTATCTCTTAGACACATCACACACAGTACGCCCACCTGTGCCCTGTATCCCTCAGACACATCACACACAGTACACTCACCTGTAGCGTGTATCCCTCAGACACATCACACACATACACTCACCTGTGCCCTGTATCCCTCAGACATGTCACACACATACACTCACATGTAGCCTGTATCCCTCAGACACATCACACACATACACTCACCTGTGCCCTGTATCCCTCAGACACACATCACACACATACACTCACCTGCAGCCTGTATCCCTCAGACAAATCACACACATACACTCACCTGTGCCCTGTATCCCTCAGACATACATCACACACATACACTCACCTGTAGCCTGTATCCCTCAGACACATCACACACATACACTCACCTGTAGCCTGTATCCCTCAGACACACATCACACACAGGACACTCACCTGTGCCCTGTATCCCTCAGACACACATCACACACAGTACGCCCACCTGTGCCCTGTATCCCTCAGACACACATCACACACAGTACGCCCACCTGTGCCCTGTATCCCTCAGACACACATCACACACAGTACACTCACCTGTGCCCTGTATCCCTCAGACACACATCACACACAGTACACTCACCTGTGCCCTGTATCCCTCAGACACACATCACACACAGTACGCCCACCTGTGCCCTGTATCCCTCAGACACACATCACACATACACTCACCTGTGCCCTGTATCCCTCAGACACATCACACACATACACTCACCTGTGCCCTGTATCCCTCAGACACATCACACACATACACTCACCTGTGCCCTGTATCCCTCAGACACACATCACACACATACACTCACCTGTAGCCTGTATCCCTCAGACACACATCACACATACACTCACCTGTAGCCTGTATCCCTCAGACACACATCACACACATACACTCACCTGTGCCCTTTATCCCTCAGACACATCACACACATACACTCACCTGTGCCCTGTATCCCTCAGACACATCACACACATACACTCGCCTGTATCCCTCAGACACACATCACACACATACACTCACCTGTGCCCTGTATCCCTTAGACACATCACACACAGTACACTCACCTGTGCCCTGTATCCCTCAGACACACGTCACACTAGTACACCTACCTGTATTTATATTGTCACATATTTCCTGCTTTGTAGCTTCTGGCATATTTGCTAGCCACTGAGCCTCTGTTTGTTCCGTGTTACATAAAATGTTATCATCGTTTACACCTGGGAAAAAAACAGTAATAGAAATAAATCAATCACTCTTTACATGGTATCTTTTTAAAAGTTAGTTTAAAACAAAATGTGAAAAACAGTGTAATTTAAAGGGACATGAAACCCATAATGTTTTATTATTAGCGGTTATTT
Organism: Bombina bombina; assembly: GCF_027579735.1. NCBI lineage: Eukaryota > Metazoa > Chordata > Amphibia > Anura > Bombinatoridae > Bombina > Bombina bombina. Next base: position 91,822,601 of record NC_069503.1, read on the forward strand.
GTAGAGCGCCAACAGATTCTGCAGGGCTATAAACAAAGGGGAGTACAACAAAACAATTAAAGGGATCAAATGGGTAGAGGGCCCTGCCAAGAGTTGCACTGTTGTAATCCACTCTTAAGAAGGTGATCTACAAACAGCTGAACTCTTAGGCTTACATGCTAAGGGGGTTCAGGGGATAGCAATGGAGGAGTGGAACTGGTATAAAGTAAGGTTAGCATAGGTTGTATGCATCCCTGAACAGTAGAGTATTTTGGGTGCGCTTGAAGCTTTCAAAACTAGGGGAGAGTCTTGTGGGGCGAGGAAGAGAGTTCCACAAGATGGGAGCCAGTCTGGAGAAGTCCTGTAAACTGGAGTGCGATGAGGTAACCAGAGAGGAGGAGAGTAGGAGGTCATGAGCAGAGCGAAGGGGACGGGAGGGAGAGTATCTGGAGACAAGGTCTGAGATATAGGGTGGAGCAGTGCAGTTGAGGGCTTTGTATGTCAGAGTGAGAATTTTGTGTTTGATCCTAGAGGCAAGAGTAAGCCAGTGAAGGGATTGGCAGAGAGGAGCAGCAGATGAAGAGCAACGTGTAAGGAAGAGAAGTCTGGCAGAGGCATTCAATATGGATTGTAAGGGAGCGAGGCAGCAGGTGGAGAGACCAGAGAGGACAGAGTTGCAGTAATCAAGGCGGGAAAGAATGAGAGAGTGGATTAAAATCTTAGTTGTGTCTTGTGTAAGGAAGTGTCTAATTTTGGAGATGTTTTTAAGGTGGAAGCGGCAGGCATTAGCCAAGGACTGAATGTGAGGAGTGAAGGAAAGATCTGAGTCAAATGTGACCCCGAGACATCGGGCATGCGGGGTAGGGGTAATGATGGGGTTGTCGACAGTTATAGAGATATTGGGGGTGGAGATTTTAGAAGAAGGGGGCAAAATGAGGAGCTCAGTTTTGGAGAGATTTAGCTTGAGGTAGTGGGAGGACATCCAGGAAGAGATGTGAGAAAGACAGTTAGTGACACGGGTTAGCAAGGAAGGAGATAAGTTTGGTGCAGAGAAGTAGATTTGGGTGTCATCGGCATACAAATGATATTGGAAACCGTGGGACTTAATTAGGGAGCCTAGTGATGATGTATAGATTGAGAAGAGAAGGGGACCGAGGACAGAGCCTTGCGGTACTTCCGACAGAAAGTGATGACGGGGCAGAGGAGGCCCCAGAGAAGGCTACACTGAAGGTACGGTTTGATAGGTAGGAAGAGAGCCACAAAAACATAATTTATGTAAGAACTTACCTGATAAATTCATTTCTTTCATATTAGCAAGAGTCCATGAGCTAGTGACGTATGGGATATACATTCCTACCAGGAGGGGCAAAGTTTCCCAAACCTCAAAATGCCTATAAATACACCCCTCACCACACCCACAAATCAGTTTAACGCATAGCCAAGAAGTGGGGTGATAAGAAAAAAGTGCGAAAGCATAAAAAAAATAAGGAATTGGAATAATTGTGCTTTATACAAAAAAATTATAACCACCACAAAAAGGGTGGGCCTCATGGACTCTTGCTAATATGAAAGAAATGAATTTATCAGGTAAGTTCTTACATAAATTATGTTTTCTTTCATGTAATTAGCAAGAGTCCATGAGCTAGTGACGTATGGGATAATGACTACCCAAGATGTGGATCTTCCCTGCAAGAGTCACTAGAGAGGGAGGGATAAAATAAAGACAGCCAATTCCGCTGAAAATAATCCACACCCAAAACAAAGTTTAAATCTTATAATGAAAAAACTGAAATTATAAGCAGAAGAAAAACTGAAACAGCTGCCTGAAGTACTTTTCTACCAAAAACTGCTTCAGAAGAAGAAAACACATCAAAATGGTAGAATTTAGTAAAAGTATGCAAAGAAGACCAAGTTGCTGCTTTGCAAATATGATCAACCGAAGCTTCATTCCTAAACGCCCAGGAAGTAGAAACTGACCTAGTAGAATGAGCTGTAATCCTTTGAGGCGGAGTTTTACCCGACTCGACATAAGCATGATGAATCAAAGACTTTAACCAAGACGCCAAAGAAATGGCAGAGGCATTCTGACCTTTCCTAGAACCGGAAAAGATAACAAATAGACTAGAAGTCTTTCGGAAATTTTTAGTAGCTTTAACATAATATTTCAAAGCTCTAACTACATCCAAAGAATGCAACGATCTTTCCTTAGAATTCTTAGGATTAGGACACAATGAAGGAACCACAATCTCTCTACTAATGTTGTTAGAATTCACAACCTTAGGTAAAAATTTAAAAGAAGTTCGCAACACCGCCTTATCCTGATGAAAAATCAGAAAAGGAGACTCACAAGAAAGAGCAGATAATTCAGAAACTCTTCTAGCAGAAGAGATGGCCAAAAGAAACAAAACTTTCCAAAAAAGTAATTTAATGTCCAGCGAATGCATAGGTTCAAACGGAGGAGCTTGAAGAGCCCCCAGAACCAAATTCAAACTCCAAGGAGGAGAAATTGACTTAATAACAGGTTTTATACGAACCAAAGCCTGTAAAAAACAATGAAAATCAGGAAGACTAGCAATCTTTCTGTGGAAAAGAATAGAAAGAGCAGAGATTTGTCCTTTCAAGGAACTTGCAGACAAACCTTTATCCAAACCATCCTGAAGAAACTGTAAAATTCTAGGAATTCTAAAAGAATGCCAAGAAAAATGATGAGAAGAACACCAAGAAATGTAAATCTTCCAGACTCGATAATATATCTTCCTAGATACAGATTTACGAGCCTGTAACATAGTATTAATTACTGAGTCAGAGAAACCTCTATGACTGAGAATCAAGCGTTCAATCTCCATACCTTCAAATTTAAGGATTTGAGATCCTGATGGAAAAAAGGACCTTGCGATAGAAGGTCTGGTCTTAATGGAAGAGTCCACGGTTGGCAAGTGGCCATCCGGACAAGATCCGCATACCAAAACCTGTGAGGCCATGCTGGAGCCACCAGCAGAACAAACGAGCACTCCTTTAGAATCTTGGAAATCACTCTTGGAAGGAGAACTAGAGGCGGAAAGATATAGGCAGGATGATACTTCCAAGGAAGTGACAATGCATCCACTGCCTCCGCCTGAGGATCCCTGGATCTGGACAGATACCTGGGAAGTTTCTTGTTTAGATGAGAAGCCATCAGATCTATTTCTGGAAGTCCCCACTTTTGAACAATCTGAAGAAATACCTCTGGGTGAAGAGACCATTCGCCCGGATGTAACGTTTGGCGACTGAGATAATCCGCTTCCCAATTGTCTATACCTGGGATATGAACCGCAGAAATTAGACAGGAACTGGATTCCGCCCATACCAGTATTCGAGATACTTCTTTCATAGCCAGAGGACTGTGAGTCCCTCCTTGATGATTGACATATGCCACGGTTGTGACATTGTCCGTCTGAAAACAAATGAACAACTCTCTCTTTAGAAGAGGCCATAACTGAAGAGCTCTGAAAATTGCACTGAGTTCCAAAATGTTGATTGGTAATCTCACCTCCTGAGATTCCCAAACCCCTTGTGCTGTCAGAGACCCCCAAACAGCTCCCCAACCTGTCAGACTTGCATCTGTTGAAATCACAGTCCAGGTCGGAAGAACAAAAGAAGCCCTCTGAACTAAACGATGGTGGTCTGTCCACCACGTCAGAGAGTGTCGTACAATCGGTTTTAAAGATATTAATTGAGATATCTTTGTATAATCCCTGCACCACTGGTTCAGCATACAGAGCTGAAGAGGTCGTATGTGAAAATGAGCAAAGGGGATCGCGTCCGATGCAGCAGTCATAAGACCTAGAATTTCCATGCATAAGGCTACCGAAGGGAATGATTGAGACTGAAGGTTTCGACAAGCTGAAACCAATTTTAGACGTCTCTTGTCTGTCAGAAACAGAGTCATGGACACTGAATCTATCTGGAAACCTAAAAAGGTTACCCTTGTCTGAGGAATCAATGAACTTTTTGGTAAATTGATCCTCCAACCATGTTTTTGAAGAAACAATACAAGTCGATTCGTATGAGATTCTGCTAAATGTGAAGACTGAGCAAGTACCAAGATATCGTCCAAATAAGGAAATACCACAATACCCTGTTCTCTGATTACAGACAGAAGGGCACCGAGAACCTTTGTAAAAATCCTTGGAGCTGTTGCTAGGCCAAACGGCAGAGCCACAAACTGGTAATGCTTGTCTAGGAAAGAGAATGTCAGAAACTGATAGTGATCTGGATGAATCGGAATATGCAGATATGCATCCTGTAAATCTATTGTGGACATATAATGCCCTTGCTGAACAAAAGGCAGAATAGTCCTTATAGTTACCATTTTGAATGTTGGTATCCTTACATAATGATTCAATATTTTTAAATCCAGAACTGGTCTGAAGGAATTCTCCTTCTTTGGTACAATAAAGAGATTTGAGTAAAACCCCAGCCCCTGTTCCAGAACTGGAACTGGCACAATTACTCCAGCTAACTCTAGATCTGAAACACATTTCAGAAATGCTTGAGCCTTCACTGGATTTACTGGGACACGGGAAAGAAAAAATCTTCTTGCAGGAGGCCTTATCTTGAAGCCTATTCTGTACCCTTGTGAAACAATGTTTTGAATCCAAAGATTGTGAATCGAATTGATCCAAATTTCTTTGAAAAATCGTAATCTGCCCCCTACCAGCTGGGCTGGAATGAGGGCCGCACCTTCATGTTGACTTGGGAGCTGGCTTTGGCTTTCTAAAAGGCTTGGATTTATTCCAGACTGGAGATGGTTTCCAAACTGATACCGCTCCTGTAGGGGAAGGATCAGGCTTTTGTTCCTTATTGTGACGAAAGGAACGAAAACGATTAGTAGACCTAAATTTACCTTTAGATTTTTTATCCTGTGGTAAAAAAGTTCCTTTCCCCCCAGTAACAGTTGAAATAATGGAATCCAACTGTGAACCAAATAATTTATTACCCTGGAAAGAAAGGGAAAGCAAAGTTGACTTGGAAGACATATCAGCATTCCAAGTTTTAAGCCATAAAGCTCTTCTAGCTAAAATAGCTAGAGACATATACCTGAAATCAACCCTAATGATATCAAATATGGCATCACAAATAAAATTATTAGCATGTTGAAGAAGATTAACAATGCTATGAGAATTATGATCTGTTACTTGCTGCGCTAAAGCTTCCAACCAAAAAGTTGAAGCTGCAGCAACATCCGCTAAAGATATAGCAGGTCTAAGAAGATTACCTGAACATAAGTAAGCTTTTCTTAGAAAAGATTCAATTTTCCTATCTAAAGGATCCTTAAAGGAAGTACTATCTGCCGTAGGAATAGTAGTACGTTTAGCAAGAGTAGAGATAGCCCCATCAACCTTAGGGATTTTGTCCGAAAACTCTAATCTGTCAGATGACACAGGATATAATTGCTTAAAACGTTTAGAAGGAGTAAATGAATTACCCAAATTATTCCATTCCCTGGAAATTACTTCAGAAATAGCATCAGGGACAGGAAAAACTTCTGGAATAACTACAGGAGATTTAAAAACCTTATTTAAACGTTTAGATTTAGTATCAGGAGGACCAGAATCCTCTATTTCTAATGCAATTAAGACTTCTTTAAGTAAAGAACGGATAAATTCCATTTGAATAAATATGAAGATTTATCAGCATCAACCTCTGAAACAGAATCCACTGAAACAGAGGAATTATTATCAGAATCAGAATGATGATGTTCATTTAAAAATTCATCTGAAAAATGAGAAGTTTTAAAAGACCTTTTACGTTTACTAGAAGGAGGAATAACAGACATAGCCTTCTTAATGGATTTAGAAACAAAATCTCTTATGTTAACAGGAACACTAGTATTAGATGTTGATGGAACAGCAACAGGTAATGTAACATTACTAAAGGAAATATTATCTGCAGTAACAAGTTTGTCATGACATTCATTACAAACAACAGCTGGAGGAACAGATATCATAAGTTTACAGCAAATACACTTAACTTTGGTAGATCCAGCATCAGGCAGCGATTTTCCAGAAGTATCTTCTGATTCAGGATCAATCTGAGACATCTTGCAATATGTAAAAGAAAAAACAACATATAAAGCAAAATTGATCAAATTCCTTAAATGACAGTTTCAGGAATGGGAAAAAATGCCAGTGAACAAGCTTCTAGCAACCAGAAGCAAATAAACAATGAGACTTAAATAATGTGGAGACAATAATGACGCCCATATTTTTTGGCGCCAAAAAAGACACCCACATTATTTGGCGCCTAAATGCTTTTAGCGCCAAAAATGACGCCACATCCGGTAACGCCAACATTTTTGTAGCAAAAACGTCAAAAATGACGCAACTTCCGGCGACAAGTACGACGCCGGAAATAACAAAGAAAAATTTTTGCGCCAAAAAAGTCCGCGCCAAGAATGACGCAATAAAATGAAGCATTTTCAGCCCCCGTGAGCCTAACAGCCCACAGGGAAAAAGTCAAATTTTAAGGTAAGAAAATTGATTATTCAAATGCATTATCCCAAATAATGAAACTGACTGTCTGAAATAAGGAATATTGAACATCCTGAATCAAGGCAAATAAATGTTTAAACACAAATATTTAGAACTTTATATAAAAGTGCCCAAGCATAGCTTAGAGTGTCACAAAAATAAGACTTACTTACCCCAGGACACTCATCTACATGTAGTAGAAAGCCAAACCAGTACTGAAACGAGAATCAGTAGAGGTAATGGTATATATAAGAGTATATCGTCGATCTGAAAAGGGAGGTAAGAGATGAATCTCTACGACCGATAACAGAGAACCTATGAAATAGACCCCGTAGAAGGAGATCATTGAATTCAAATAGGCAATACTCTCTTCACATCCCTCTGACATTCACTGCACGCTGAGAGGAAAACCGGGCTCCAACCTGCTGCGGAGCGTATATCAACGTAGAATCTAGCACAAACTTACTTCACCACCTCCACCTCCACAGGAGGCAAAGTTTGTAAAACTTATTTGTGGGTGTGGTGAGGGGTGTATTTATAGGCATTTTGAGGTTTGGGAAACTTTGCCCCTCCTGGTAGAAATGTATATCCCATACGTCACTAGCTCATGGACTCTTGCTAATTACATGAAAGAAAGGGCTGTGTCACAGATGCCGAAGGATTGGAGGGTTTGGAGCAAAAGGGTGGTCGACAGTGTCAAAGGCTGCGGACAGATCAAGGAGTATAAGCAGAGAGTTGGTGACCTTAACAATAGCTGTCTCTGTGGAGTGATAGGGACGACATCCAGATTGCAGTGGGTCAAGAAGGGAGTTTAACGTAAGGAAATGGGATAGGCGTGCATATACTAGTTTTTCGAGAAGCTTTGAGGCAAGAGGGAGGAGGGAAATAGGGCGGTAGTTGGATGGGGAGGTAGGATCAAGGAAGGTTTTTTGAGGATAGGTGTGACCAGTGCATGTTTCATTAATGAGGGAAATGTACCAGTGCTGAGGGAGAGGTTGAAAATGTGTGTTAGTATAGGGGTAAGGGTAGCAGAGAGGGAGGGGAGTAGCTGTGAGGGGATAGGGTCAAGGGGACAGGTAGTGAGGTGAGAGCGCAGTATAAGTGCCGAAACTTCTTCCTCAGTAACAGGGGAGAATGAACTAAGTTTCAGGTTATGAGGGTTGTGGTTGAGTGAGAGTATTTGAGGGGGGGAGAGAATGGAATTATGAGCTGATTTCATGTCTGATGGAGTCAATTTTGTTAATGAAGTGACTGGCAAAGTCTTGAGCTGACAGAGAAGTTGTATTAGGAAGTGGGGGAGGGCGGAGGAGAGTATTGAAAGTGGAGAACAGACGTTTTGGGTTTGATGAAAGATTAGAGATAAGAGTAGAGAAGTAGTGTTGCTTGTGGAGATTAAGGGCAGAATAGTAGAAGTTCAAGATGAATTTGTAACGAAGAAAATCAGCTGAACTCCGTGATTTTCTCCAATGCCGTTCAGCAGTACTGTTTCTTTCATGATTCAGATAGAGAAAACAATTTTAAACAATTTTCCAATTTACTTCTATTATTTAATGTGCTTCTTTCTCTTGTCATCCTTTGATGAAAGGTTTATCTAAGCAAGCTCAGGAGCAACAGAGAACCTAGATTCTAGCTGTTGATTGGTTGCTGCATATATATATATATATATATTACCCATGTGTTTAGTTAGAAACCATTAGTGCATTGCTGCTCCTTCAACAAATGATACCAAGAGAATGAAACAGATTAGATAAATGAAGTAAATTAGAAAGTTGTTTAAATTTGTATTCTCTAAATGAACCATGAAAGAAACATTTTGGGTTTCATGTCCCTTTAAGTTAAATACACCCGAGTCTATCGGCTAGATTACGAGTTTTGCGTTATGAGCGGCTCGGTACTAACTTGCAAGTTATTGTCACCGCTCACCTCCCTACAGCACTGCTATTACAGGTTTTCATAAACCCGGCATTAGCAGGCAAGAAGTGAGCTTAGAGCAAAATTGAGCTCCATACCGCACTCCAATACCAGCGCTGCGGTAAGCTGGTTTTACGCGCTCGTGCACGATTTTCCCATAGACATCAATGGGGAGAGACGGCTAAAAAAAAGCCTAACACCTGCAATAAAAGAGCGTAAAGCTCCGTAACACAGCCCCATTGATTCCTATATGGAAACAAAAGTTATGTTTACACATAACACCCTAACATAAACCCGGAGTCTAAACACCCCTAATCTGCCGCCCCCAACATTGCCGACACCTACATTATATTTATTAACCCCTAATCTGCCGCCCCGACACCTACATTATACTTATTAACCCCTAATCTGCTGCTCCCAACATCGCCGACACCTACATAATGTTATTTACCCCTAATCTGCCGCCCCCAATGTCGCCTCCACTATACTAAAATTATAAACCCCTAAACCTAACCCTAAGTCTAACCCTAACACCCCCTAACTTTAATATACAGGTGGCCCTCGGTTTACGCCAGTTCAATTTGCGCCGTTTCAGAATAACCACCTTTTTTTTTCAGTCATGGGACTGCAATTGAAATGCATTGAAAAGCAGTGCACTAATTAAAAAAGATATTTATGCTTACCTGATAAATGTATTTCTTTTTCGATACGATGAGTTCACGGATTTCATCCTTACTTGTGGGATATAGTCTCCTGGTCAGCAGGAGGAGGCAAAGAGTACCACAGCAGAGCTGTGCAAATAGCTCCTCCCTTCCCTCCCAACCCAGTCATTCGACCGAAGTTAGGAAGAGAAAGGAAAAGCCAAGGTGTAGAGGTGTCTGAAGTTTAACAAAAATTTAATAACCTGTCTCATAGAACAGGGCGGGCCATGGACTCATCGTATCGAAAAAGAAATAAATTTATCAGGTAAGCATAAATTTCCTTTTCTTTTTCAAGATACGATGAGTCCACGGATTTCATCCTTACTTGTGGGATACAATACCAAAGCTATAGTACACGGATGAAACGGGAGGGACAAGACAGGTAACCTAAACGGAAGGCACCACTGCTTGAAGAACCCTTCTCCCAAAAACAGCCTCAGCAGAGGCAAAAGTAACAAATTTGAAAAATTTAGAAAAAACAGAATTTATGCTTACTTGATAAATTTCTCTCTTGTGATGTATCGAGTCCACGGATTCATCCATACTTGTGGGATATTCTCCTTCCTTACAGGAAGTGGCAAAGAGAGCACCCACAGCAAAGCTGTCTATATAGCTCCTCCCTTAGCTCCACCCCCCAGTCATTCGACCGAAGGCTAGCAAGAAAAAGGAGAAACTATAGGGTGCAGAGGTGACTGAAGTTTTTTAAATAAAAATATACTACCTGTCTTAAATAAACAGGGCGGGCCGTGGACTCGATACATCACAAGAGAAAGAAATTTATCAGGTAAGCATAAATTCTGTTTTCTCTTGTAAGATGTATCGAGTCCACGGATTCATCCATACTTGTGGGATACCAGTACCAAAGCTTTAGGACACGGATGAAGGAAGGGACAAGACAGGTACCTTAAACGGAAGGCACCACTGCTTGTAGAACCTATCTCCCAAAAATAGCCTCCGAAGAAGCAAAAGTATCGAATTTGTAAAATTTGGAAAAAGTAAAAGCCCATGTGGAAGCCACTGCTCTAGTAGAGTGAGCAGTAATCCTTTCAGGAGGCTGCTGGCCAGCAGTCTCATAAGCCAAACGGATGATGCTTTTCAGCCAAAAAGAAAGAGAGGTTGCCGTAGCCTTTTGACCTCTCTGCTTTCCAGAATAGACAACAAACAATGAAGATGTTTGACGGAAATCTTTAGTTGCTTGTAAGTAGAACTTTAAAGCACGAACCACATCTAGGTTGTGCAACAGACGTTCCTTCTTGGAAGAAGGATTAGGACACAGAGAAGGAACAACAATTTCCTGATTGATATTCCTATTAGAAACAACCTTAGGAAGGAATCCAGGTTTGGTACGCAAAACCACCTTATCCGCATGGAAAACAAGATAAGGCGAGTCGCACTGTAAAGCAGATAATTCAGAAACTCTTCGAGCCGAAGAGATAGCTACTAAAAGCAGAACTTTCCAAGATAGAAGCTTAATATCTATGGAATGCATAGGTTCAAACGGAACCCCTTGAAGAACTTTAAGAACTAAATTTAAACTCCATGGCGGAGCAACAGGTTTAAACACAGGCTTGATTCTAACTAGAGCCTGACAAAACGCCTGAACGTCTGGAACATCTGCCAGACGCTTGTGTAAAAGGATAGACAGCAGATATTTGTCCCTTTAAAGAACTAGCTGATAATCCCTTCTCCAATCCTTCTTAGAGAAAAGATAATAGCCTAAAAATCCTGATCTTACTCCATGAGTAACCCTTGGCATCACATCAGTAAAGATATTTACGCCATATCTTATGATAGATTTTCCTGGTGACAGGCTTTCTAGCCTGAATCAAGGTATCAATGACCGATTCAGAGAAACCATGCTTTGCTAAAATCAAGCGTTCAATCTCCAAGCAGTCAGACGCAGAGAAATTAGATTTGGATGCTTGAATGGACCTTAAATCAGAAGGCCCTGCCTCAGCGGCAGAGTCCATGGTGGGACGGATGACATGTCCACCAGATCTGCATACCAAGTCCTGCGTGGCTACGCAGGTGCTATCAAAATCACTGAAGCTCTCTCCTGCTTGATTCTGGCAATCAGACGAGAAAGGAGAGGGAATGGTGGAAACACATAGGCCAGGTTGAAGGACCAGGGCACTGCTAGAGCATCTATCAGTACTGCCTGGGGATCCCTTAACCTGGACCCGTAACAAGTAAGCTTGGCATTCTGACGAGACTCCATCAGATCCAATTCTCATGTGCCCCTTAACTGAATCAGTTGGGGAAATACCTCCGGATGGAGCTCCCACTCCCCTGGATTAAAAGTCTGACGACTTAGGAAATCCGCCTCCCAGTTCTCTACCCCTGGGATATGGATTGCTGAAAGATGGCAAGAGTGAGTCTCTGCCCATCGGATTATTTTGGAAACCTCTATCATCGCTAGAGAACTTCGTGTTCCCCCTTGATGATTGATATAAGCTACAGTCGTGATGTTGTCCGACTGAAATCTGATGAATTTGGCCGCAGCCAGTTGAGGCCACGCCTGAAGCGCATTGAATATCGCTCTCAGTTCTAGAATGTTGAATGAGAGGAGAGTCTCCTCCTGAGACCATAACCCCTGTGCTTTCAGGGAGTTCCAGACTGCACCCCAGCCCAGTAGGCTGGCATCGGTCGTAACTATGACCCACTCTGGTCTGCGGAAACACATTCCCCGAGACAGGTGAACCTGTGACAACCACCAGAGAAGAGAATCTCTGGTCTCCTGATCCAGATCTATCTGAGGAGATAAATCTGCATGATCCCCATTCCACTGCTCGAGCATGCACAGTTGCAGTGGTCTGAGGTGTAGTCGGGCAAACGGAACTATGTCCATTGCCGCTACCATTAGTCCGATTACCTCCATACACTGAGCCACTGACGGCCGAGGAATGGAATGAAGAGCTCGGCAAGTGTTTACAAGTTTTGATTTCCTGACCTCCGTCAGAAATATTTTCATTTCTACCGAGTCTATCAGAGTTCCTAGGAAGGAAACTCTTGTGAGGGGGGAGAGAGAACTCTTTTTTTATGTTCATCTTCCACCCATGAGATCTCAGAAAAGCCAACACGATGTCCGTGTGAGACTTGGCTAGTTGGAAGTTTGACGCTTGAATTAAGATGTCGTCTAAATAAGGCGCCACTGCTATGCCCCGCGGTCTTAGAACCGCCAGAAGGGACCCTAGCACTTTTGTGAAAATTCTGGGAGCCGTGGCCAACCCGAAGGGAAGGGCCATGAACTGGTAATGCCTGTCCAGAAAGGTGAACCTGAGAAATTGGTGATGATCTCTGTGAATAGGAATATGCAGATACGCATCCTTTAAGTCCACGGTGGTCATATATTGACCCTCCTGGATCAGTGGCAGAATTGTCTGAATAGTCTCCATCTTGAAAGACGGGACTCTAAGGAATTTGTTTAGGATCTTGAGATCCAAGATTGGTCTGAAAGTTCCTTCTTTTTTGGGAACCACAAACAGGTTGGAGTAAAACCCTTGCCCCTGTTCCGCTCTTGGAACTGGGTGAATCACTCCCATGGTATGTAGGTCTTCTACACAACGTAAGAACGCCTCTCTTTTTGTCTGGTTTGCAGACAATTGAGAAATGTGAAATCTCCCCCTTGGGGGGGAATCTTTGAAGTCCAGAAGATATCCCTGGGAAACAATTTCTAAAGCCCAGGAATCCTGAACATCTCTTGCCCAAACCTGAGCGAAGAGAGAGAGTCTGCCCCCTACTAGATCCGGTCCCGGATCGGGGGCTACCCCTTCATGCTGTCTTGGAGGCAGCTGCAGGCTTCTTGGCCTGTTTACCCTTGTTCCAAGCCTGGTTAGGTCTCTAGACTGACTTGGATTGAGCAAAATTCCCTTCTTGCTTTGTAGCAGGGGAAGCTGAAGCGGGACCACTCTTGAAGTTTCGAAAAGAACGAAAATTATTTTGTTTGGTCCTTATCTTATTTGTTTTATCCTGAGGGAGGGTATGTCCTTTCCCAGTGATGTCTGAAATAATTTCCCTCAGTTCAGGCCTGAATAGGGTCTTTCCTTTGAAAGGGATGGTCAAAAGCTTTGATTTTGATGACACATCAGCAGACCAGGACTTAAGCCATAACGCTCTACGCGCTAAAATGGCAAAACCTGAATTTTTTACCGCTAATTTAGCTAGATGAAAGGCGGCATCTGTAATGAAAGAATTAGCCAGCTTAAGAGCCTTAATTCTATCCAGAATATCATCTAATGGGGTCTCCCCCTGGAGAGCCTCTTCCAGAGCCTCGAACCAAAAAGCAGCTGCAGTAGTTACAGGAACAATGCACGCAATAGGTTGCAGAAGAAAACCTTGATGAACAAAAAAATTTTTTAGGAGACCCTCTAATTTTTTATCCATAGGATCTCTGAAAGCACAACTGTCTTCAATAGGTATAGTTGTAAGCTTAGCTAGTGTAGAAACAGCTCCCTCCACCTTAGGGACCGTCTGCCACGAGTCCCGCATGGTGTCAGATATGGGAAACATTTTCTTAAAAGCAGGAGGGGGAGCGAACGGAATACCTGGTCTATCTCACTCCTTAGAAACAATGTCCGCAATCCTCTTAGGGACCGGAAAAACATCAGTGTAAACAGGAACCTCTAAGTATTTGTCCATTTTACACAATTTCTCTGGAACCACAATAGGGTCACAATCATCTAGAGTCGCTAATACCTCCCTGAACAACAAGCGGAGGTGTTCTAGCTTAAATTTAAAGGCCATCATATCAGAGTCTGTCTGAGGGAGCGTCTTTCCTGAATCAGAAATCTCTCCCTCAGACAGCAAATCCCGTACCCCTAATTCAGATCATTGTGAGGGTATATCGGATACGGCTACTAAAGCGTCAGCTCTGGGTTTAGAACAAATGCTGAGCTTTCTATCACGCTTCCCTTGTAATCCAGGCAGTTTAGATAAAACCTCTGTGAGGGTAGAATTCATAACTGCAGCCATGTCTTGTAAGGTAAATGAAGTAGACGCACTAGAGGTACTTGGCGTCACTTGTGCGGGCATTACTGGTTGTGACACTTGGGGAGAACTAGATGGCATAACCATCTTTCTTTCTGTCTGAGAATCCTCTAGCGCTACATTTTTAAGTGCTACAATATGCTCTTTAAAATTAATAGACATCTCAGTACAAGTGGGACACATTCTAAGAGGGGGTTCCACAATGGCTTCTAAACATATTGAACAAGGAGTTTCCTTGATGTCAGACATGTTTAACAGGCTAGTAATGAGACAAGCACGCTTGGAAAACACTTTATTCAATGTAAAACAACAATTTCAAAAAAACCGTACTGTGCCTTTAAGAGAAAAAAACATGAACACGTTCTGCAAAACTGCTTAAAAGTCACAAATCCTTTAAATTTTTTACAGCATATGTAGAAAGCCTTAGTAAGGTTGCACCACTAGTAAAGAATGAAATTAACCCCTTAATAACAAAACCGGATTGACAAGAGTCAAAAAAACGGAAAATATACAGTCAGCACCTTGCCACAGCTCTGCTGTGGCGCCTACCTGCCCTTAGGGGTTGAATTTGAGGGAATAAAGCTTCGTTTTGGCCCCAAAACCACTTCAGGACCCTCCTGTGTTGCAGTTTGCTGTCCAGAAATAAAAGCAGCTGCGCATCTAAGGCGCGAAATTAGGCCTCGCCCACCTCTTACACAATGTCTGTTGGGCCTTAAAGTAACACCTCAAGTGTTAAAAACAGCCATGTGGGATGTAAATCTCAAAATAAGCCAAATTAACCCTCTAAATAAAAAGTCCCAAAAACGTTTTTACCAAATACATCAAAAAACGTTTGCTTTAATACATAAGTGTCAACCAGCAGTAACTTAGCCCTTATGCAAGCTTGCAATACTACCATAAGTGTTTGATTACAGCTTACCCTTACCCTCATGGGGATAATGTCAACCCTTTTCTTGAAATATCACTGTCTTTCTAGAAAACAATGACTGAACATTACCTCAGCCTGCAAAACTGTTCCTCAACTGAAGTTTCCTGTACTCCTCAGCCTCTGTGTTAACAGCAATGGATCAAAATGCTAAGATCATCATCCTCCATGCAGAAATCTTCATCTCTTTTCTGCTTGAGAGTAAATAGTACACACCGGTACCATTTAAAATAACAAACTCTTGCTTGAAGAAAATAAAACTAATATTTTTGTCACCACAATCACTTTACCCTTCCTATTGCTTAGAGCTGGCAAAGAGAATGACTGGGGGGTGGAGTTAGGGGAGGAGCTATATAGACAGCTCTGCTGTGGGTGCTCTCTTTGCCATTTCCTGTTGGGAAGGAGAATATCCCACAAGTATTGGATGAATCGGTGGACTCGATACATCTTGCAAGAGAAAAGAAGAAAGGGTTCATGTGAAAAAAACAGAATTTATGTTTACCTGATAAATTACTTTCTCCAACGGTGTGTCCGGTCCACGGCGTCATCCTTACTTGTGGGATATTCTCTTCCCCAACAGGAAATGGCAAAGAGCCCAGCAAAGCTGGTCACATGATCCCTCCTAGGCTCCGCCTACCCCAGTCATTCGACCGACGTTAAGGAGGAATATTTGCATAGGAGAAACCATATGGTACCGTGGTGACTGTAGTTAAAGAAAATAAATTATCAGACCTGATTAAAAAAACCAGGGCGGGCCGTGGACCGGACACACCGTTGGAGAAAGTAATTTATCAGGTAAACATAAATTCTGTTTTCTCCAACATAGGTGTGTCCGGTCCACGGCGTCATCCTTACTTGTGGGAACCAATACCAAAGCTTTAGGACACGGATGAAGGGAGGGAGCAAATCAGGTCACCTAAATGGAAGGCACCACGGCTTGCAAAACCTTTCTCCCAAAAATAGCCTCAGAAGAAGCAAAAGTATCAAACTTGTAAAATTTGGTAAAAGTGTGCAGTGAAGACCAAGTCGCTGCCCTACATATCTGATCAACAGAAGCCTCGTTCTTGAAGGCCCATGTGGAAGCCACAGCCCTAGTGGAATGAGCTGTGATTCTTTCGGGAGGCTGCCGTCCGGCAGTCTCGTAAGCCAATCTGATGATGCTTTTAATCCAAAAAGAGAGAGAGGTAGAAGTTGCTTTTTGACCTCTCCTTTTACCAGAATAAACAACAAACAAGGAAGATGTTTGTCTAAAATCCTTTGTAGCATCTAAATAGAATTTTAGAGCGCGAACAACATCCAAATTGTGCAACAAACGTTCCTTCTTTGAAACTGGTTTCGGACACAGAGAAGGTACGATAATCTCCTGGTTAATGTTTTTGTTAGAAACAACTTTTGGAAGAAAACCAGGTTTAGTACGTAAAACCACCTTATCTGCATGGAACACCAGATAAGGAGGAGAACACTGCAGAGCAGATAATTCTGAAACTCTTCTAGCAGAAGAAATTGCAACTAAAAACAAAACTTTCCAAGATAATAACTTAATATCAACGGAATGCAAGGGTTCAAACGGAACCCCCTGAAGAACTGAAAGAACTAAATTGAGACTCCAAGGAGGAGTCAAAGGTTTGTAAACAGGCTTAATTCTAACCAGAGCCTGAACAAAGGCTTGAACATCTGGCACAGCGGCCAGCTTTTTGTGAAGTAACACAGACAAGGCAGAAATCTGTCCCTTCAGGGAACTTGCAGATAATCCTTTTTCCAATCCTTCTTGAAGGAAGGATAGAATCCTAGGAATCTTAACCTTGTCCCAAGGGAATCCTTTAGATTCACACCAACAGATATATTTTTTCCAAATTTTGTGGTAAATCTTTCTAGTTACAGGCTTTCTGGCCTGAACAAGAGTATCGATAACAGAATCTGAGAATCCTCGCTTCGATAAGATCAAGCGTTCAATCTCCAAGCAGTCAGCTGGAGTGAAACCAGATTCGGATGTTCGAACGGACCCTGAACAAGAAGGTCTCGTCTCAAAGGTAGCTTCCAAGGAGGAGCCGATGACATATTCACCAGATCTGCGTACCAAGTCCTGCGTGGCCACGCAGGAGCTATCAAGATCACCGACGCCCTCTCCTGATTGATCCTGGCTACCAGCCTGGGGATGAGAGGAAACGGCGGGAACACATAAGCTAGTTTGAAGGTCCAAGGTGCTACTAGTGCATCCACTAGAGCCGCCTTGGGATCCCTGGATCTGGACCCGTAGCAAGGAACTTTGAAGTTCTGACGAGAGGCCATCAGATCCATGTCTGGAATGCCCCACAGCTGAGTGACTTGGGCAAAGATTTCCGGATGGAGTTCCCACTCCCCCGGATGCAAAGTCTGACGACTCAGAAAATCCGCTTCCCAATTTTCCACTCCTGGGATGTGGATAGCAGACAGGTGGCAGGAGTGAGACTCCGCCCATAGAATGATTTTGGTCACTTCTTCCATCGCCAGGGAACTCCTTGTTCCCCCCTGATGGTTGATGTACGCAACAGTTGTCATGTTGTCTGATTGAAACCGTATGAACTTGGCCCTCGCAAGCTGAGGCCAAGCCTTGAGAGCATTGAATATCGCTCTCAGTTCCAGAATATTTATCGGTAGAAGAGATTCTTCCCGAGACCAAAGACCCTGAGCTTTCAGGGATCCCCAGACCGCGCCCCAGCCCATCAGACTGGCGTCGGTCGTGACAATGACCCACTGCGGAATGTCATCCCTCGTGACAGGTTGTCCAGGGACAGCCACCAACGGAGTGAGTCTCTGGTCCTCTGATTTACTTGTATCTTCGGAGACAAGTCTGTATAGTCCCCATTCCACTGACTGAGCATGCACAGTTGTAATGGTCTTAGATGAATGCGTGCAAAAGGAACTATGTCCATTGCCGCTACCATCAACCCGATCACTTCCATGCACTGAGCTATGGAAGGAAGAGGAACGGAATGGAGTATCCGACAAGAGTCTAGAAGTTTTGTTTTTCTGGCCTCTGTCAGAAAAATCCTCATTTCTAAGGAGTCTATTATTGTTCCCAAGAAGGGAACCCTTGTTGACGGAGATAGAGAACTCTTTTCCACGTTCACTTTCCATCCGTGAGATCTGAGAAAGGCCAGGACAATGTCCGTGTGAGCCTTTGCTTGAGGAAGGGACGACGCTTGAATCAGAATGTCGTCCAAGTAAGGTACTACAGCAATGCCCCTTGGTCTTAGCACAGCTAGAAGGGACCCTAGTACCTTTGTGAAAATCCTTGGAGCAGTGGCTAATCCGAAAGGAAGCGCCACGAACTGGTAATGTTTGTCCAGGAATGCGAACCTCAGGAACCGATGATGTTCCTTGTGGATAGGAATATGTAGATACGCATCCTTTAAATCCACCGTGGTCATGAATTGACCTTCCTGGATGGAAGGAAGAATAGTTCGAATGGTTTCCATCTTGAACGATGGAACCTTGAGAAACTTGTTTAAGATCTTGAGATCTAAGATTGGTCTGAACGTTCCCTCTTTTTTGGGAACTATGAACAGATTGGAGTAGAACCCCATCCCTTGTTCTCTTAATGGAACGGGATGAATCACTCCCATTTTTAACAGGTCTTCTACACAATGTAAGAATGCCTGTCTTTTTATGTGGTCTGAAGACAACTGAGACCTGTGGAACCTCCCCCTTGGGGGAAGTCCCTTGAATTCCAGAAGATAACCTTGGGAGACTATTTCTAGCGCCCAAGGATCCAGAACATCTCCTGCCCAAGCCTGAGCGAAGAGAGAGAGTCTGCCCCCCACCAGATCCGGTCCCGGATCGGGGGCCAACATTTCATGCTGTCTTGGTAGCAGTGGCAGGTTTCTTGGCCTGCTTTCCCTTGTTCCAGCCTTGCATTGGTCTCCAAGCTGGCTTGGCTTGAGAAGTATTACCCTCTTGCTTAGAGGACGTAGCACTTTGGGCTGGTCCGTTTCTACGAAAGGGACGAAAATTAGGTTTATTTTTTGCCATTAAAGGCCGATCCTGAGGAAGGGCGTGGCCCTTACCCCCAGTGATATCCGAGATAATCTCTTTCAAGTCAGGGCCAAACAGCGTTTTCCCCTTGAAAGGAATGTTAAGTAGCTTGTTCTTGGAAGACGCATCAGCCGACCAAGATTTCAACCAAAGCGCTCTGCGCGCCACAATAGCAAACCCAGAATTCTTAGCCGCTAACCTAGCCAATTGCAAGGTGGCGTCTAGGGTGAAAGAATTAGCCAATTTGAGAGCATTGATTCTGTCCATAATCTCCTCATAAGGAGGAGAATCACTGTCGACCGCCTTTATCAGCTCATCGAACCAGAAACATGCGGCTGTAGCGACAGGGACAATGCATGAAATTGGTTGTAGAAGGTAACCCTGCTGAACAAACATCTTTTTAAGCAAACCTTCTAATTTTTTATCCATAGGATCTTTGAAAGCACAACTATCCTCTATGGGTATAGTGGTGCGTTTGTTTAAAGTGGAAACCGCTCCCTCGACCTTGGGGACTGTCTGCCATAAGTCCTTTCTGGGGTCGACCATAGGAAACAATTTTTTAAATATGGGGGGAGGGACGAAAGGAATACCGGGCCTTTCCCATTCTTTATTAACAATGTCCGCCACCCGCTTGGGTATAGGAAAAGCTTCTGGGAGCCCCGGCACCTCTAGGAACTTGTCCATTTTACATAGTTTCTCTGGGATGACCAACTTGTCACAATCATCCAGAGTGGATAATACCTCCTTAAGCAGAATGCGGAGATGTTCCAACTTAAATTTAAATGCAATCACATCAGGTTCAGCTTGTTGAGAAATGTTCCCTGAATCAGTAATTTCTCCCTCAGACAAAACCTCCCTGGCCCCATCAGACTGAGTTAGGGGCCCTTCAGAAATATTAATATCAGCGTCGTCATGCTCTTCAGTATCTAAAACAGAGCAGTCGCGCTTACGCTGATAAGTGTTCATTTTGGCTAAAATGTTTTTGACAGAATTATCCATTACAGCCGTTAATTGTTGCATAGTAAGGAGTATTGGCGCGCTAGATGTACTAGGGGCCTCCTGAGTGGGCAAGACTCGTGTAGACGAAGGAGGGAATGATGCAGTACCATGCTTACTCCCCTCACTTGAGGAATCATCTTGGGCATCATTGTCATTGTCACATAAATCACATTTATTTAAATGAATAGGAATTCTGGCTTCCCCACATTCAGAACACAGTCTATCTGGTAGTTCAGACATGTTAAACAGGCATAAACTTGATAACAAGTACAAAAAACGTTTTAAAATAAAACCGTTACTGTCACTTTAAATTTTAAACTGAACACACTTTATTACTGCAAATGCGAAAAAACATGAAGGAATTGTTCAAAATTTACCAAATTTTCACCACAGTGTCTTAAAGCCTTAAAAGTATTGCACACCAAATTTGGAAGCTTTAACCCTTAAAATAACGGAACCGGAGCCGTTTTGAACTTTAACCCCTTTACAGTCCCTGGTATCTGCTTTGCTGAGACCCAACCAAGCCCCAAGGGGAATACGATACCAAATGACGCCTTGAGAAAGTCTTTTCTAAGTATCAGAGCTCCTCTCACATGCGACTGCATGCCATGCCTCTCAAAAACAAGTGCGCAACACCGGCGCGAAAATGAGGCTCTGCCTATGCTTTGGGAAAGCCCCTAAAGAATAAGGTGTCTAAAACAGTGCCTGCCGATATTATTATATCAAAATACCCAGATAAAATGATTCCTCAAGGCTAAATATGTGTTAATAATCAATCGATTTAGCCCAAAAAAAGTCTACAGTCTTAATAAGCCCTTTTTGAAGCCCTTATTTACAATCGTAATAAACATGGCTTACCGGATCCCAGAGGGAAAATGACAGCTTCCAGCATTACATCGTCTTGTTAGAATGTGTCATACCTCAAGCAGCAAGAGACTGCTCACTGTTCCCCCAACTGAAGTTAATTGCTCTCAACAGTCCTGTGTGGAACAGCCATGGATTTTAGTGACGGTTGCTAAAATCATTTTCCTCATACAAACAGAAATCTTCATCTCTTTTCTGTTTCTGAGTAAATAGTACATACCAGCACTATTTCAAAATAACAAACTCTTGATTGAATAATAAAAACTACAGTTAAACACTAAAAAACTCTAAGCCATCTCCGTGGAGATGTTGCCTGTACAACGGCAAAGAGAATGACTGGGGTAGGCGGAGCCTAGGAGGGATCATGTGACCAGCTTTGCTGGGCTCTTTGCCATTTCCTGTTGGGGAAGAGAATATCCCACAAGTAAGGATGACGCCGTGGACCGGACACACCTATGTTGGAGAAAGGACATATATATGTAAAGATAAGGCTGCAGCCTTTAGTATAGCAATAGCTGTATGGCTACTGGGAGCCTGTGTGTATAGGAGAAAAGTTAGCAGGCGTATCTATCTAACCTTGTTTTTCACTCGGCATGTTGATGATAGTGGAGGAGCGTTTTAATCTCCTGGATGTAGTATTGAGGGTTATTCCGGGTTTTTAAATCCACCCACCTGTCAGATAATTTTCCTTCCGGTTGCTGAACCTGTTAAGTAAGTTTGTGAATGGATAACTTCACCTTTTAGTGGATTTTGCGGGCTTCAAATCCACCCTAAGCCCTGATGGTTTTAGTTTCCCGTATCCGTTTCGAGGGGTCCGTACTCTAGATGGAGTTTGTAAATGATCACTTAGGTTTCTTCTTTTGCGGGTATCTTTCAAAGTGTCCACACTGCACACTGCATAAATGCTCCAGGACCGGCGCTCTCAAAACAACAAACAAACCAACAGTTTAAAGAGTAAACGGAGTGCGGATGCTTTGAAAGATACCTGCAAAAGAAGAAACCTAAGTGATCATTTACAAACTCCATCTGGAGTACGGACCCCTCGAAACGGATACGGGATTCGAAAACCATCAGGGCTTAGGGTGGATTTGAAGCCCGCAAAAGCCACTAAAAGGTGAAGTTCACAAACCTACTTAACAGGTTCAGCAACCGGAAGGAAAATTATCTGAAAGGTGGGTGGATTTAAAAACCCAGAATAACCCTCAATACTACATCCAGGAGATTAAAACGCTCCTCCACTATCATCAACATACTGAGTAGAAAACAAGGTTAGATAGATACGCCTGCTAACTTTTCTCCTATACACACAGGCTCCCAGTAGCCATACAGCTATTGCTATACTACAGTATGTCCTTTTTTCACATGTACCCTTTTTTATATTAACTTTTTAATCGCTCAGGATAAGACAAATATTGCATTTTACCACTGCTAAAGATCTGCTTTTTATTTCTATTATCTTTTTATGTTTTTTAGTTTAAGTTTTGAGGTTTAAAACCAATCTTTAATTTTAAATTGAATTAGTATCGTTTATGATGTATGTATAAGAGTACAGTATAACAAAGTTGGCCAACCTACCAGACTCATTTTATTATATATTTTTTTTAGTAACACATTTGTATAATACTAGTCTCTTTTATACATAAAGAATATATATTATCTTATGTGGGAAAAAAAAAAAAATATACGCCATCCCAACTAAGAGCAAATATAATAAAAAGGAAATTTATGCTTACCTGATAAATTTATTTATTTTGCGATATGACGATTCCATGGATTTCATCCTTACTTGTGGGATATCGCCTCCTGGTCAGCAGGAGGAGGCAAAGAGCCCCACAGCAGAGCTGCATAAATAGCTCCTCCCTTCCCTCCCACTCCAGTCATTCGACCGAAGTTAGGAAGAGAATGAAAAGCCAAGGAGCAGAGGTGACTGAAGTTTAATAAAAATAAAGACCTGTCTTAAAAATGACAGGGTGGGCAGTGGACTCGTCATATCGTAAAAGAAATAAATATATCAGGTAAGCATAAATTTCCTTTTCTTTTACAATATATGACGAGTCCACGGATTTCATTATTACTTGTGGGATACAATACCAAAGCAATAGGACACGGATGAAAGGGAGGGAGAAGACAGGAACCTAAACGGAAGGCACCACTGCTTGAAGAACCTTTCTCCCAAAAACAGCCTCAGATGAAGCAAAAGTATCAAATTTGTAAAATTTGGAAAAAGTGTGAAGAGACGACCAAATAGCAGCCTTGCAAATCTGTTCGACAGAAGCATCATTTTTAAATGCCCATGAGGAAGCCACAGCTCTAGTTGAATGAGCTGTAATACGTTCAGGAGGCTGCCTTCCCGCAGTCTCATATGCAAAACGGATGATACTCTTCAGCCAAAGAGAAATAGCCGTAGCTTTCTGACCCTTGCATCTACCAGAAAAAACAACAAATAAAGAAGAAGATTGATGGAATTCCTTAGTCACCTGTAAGTAAAACTTCAAGGACAGGACTACGTCCAAATTATGTAACAGACGTTCCTGCTTAGAGGAAGGATTAGGACACAATGAAGGAACAACAATTTCCTGATTAATATTCTTGTTGGAAACTACCTTAGGAAGGAAACCTGGTTTGGTACGCAACACCACCCTATCAGCATGAAAAATAAGATAAGGAGAATCACAATGTAATGCTGAAAGCTCAGAAACTCTGCAAGCAGAAGAAATAGCAACCAGAAACAAAACTTTCCATGATAATAACTTAATATCAATGGAATGCATAGGTTCAAACGGAACTCGTTGAAGAACCTTAAGAACTAAATTCAAACTCCAAGGAGGAGCAATTGGTCTAAACACAGGCCTGATTCTAGTCAGAGCCTGACAGAAAGACTGAACATCTGCCAGACGCTTGTGCAACAATATAGATAAAGCAGAAATCTGTCCCTTTAAGGAACTTGTTGCTAACCCTTTCTCCAAACCCTCTTGGAGAAAGGCTAAAATCCTAGGAATCCTAATCTTACTCCATGAGTAGCCCTTGGATTTGCACCAATAAAGATATTTACGCCAGATCTTATGGTAAATCTTCCTAGTAACAGGCTTTCGTGTTTGAATTAACGTATCAAAAGAATTGGCTAGTTTAAGAGCCTTGATTCTGTCCATTATTTCCTCTAAAGAAGTCTCAGACTTAAGAGATTCTTCTAAGGCGTCAAACCAAAAGCAGTCGCAGTTGTGACTGGTACAATGCATGCCGTCGGTTGTAACAGAAATCCTTGATGAACAAACAACTTTTTTAGAAGACCCTCCAACTTTTTATCCATAGGGACTTTAAAAGTACAACTGTCCTCAATAGGAATAGTTGTACGCTTAGCCAAGGTAGAAATAGCACCCTCCACCTTAGGGACCGTCCCTAAGCGTCCCGAACAGTGTCAGGTATAGGGCACATTTTCTTAAAAATAGGGGAAGGTGAGAACGGGATACCCGGTCTTTTCCACTCCTTAGTAATAATTTCCGAGATTCTCTTAGGAACTGGAAAAACATCAGAGTAAGAAGGAAGCTCTAAATATTTGTCCATCTTACACAATTTTTCTGGAGGGACCACAATAGAGTCACAGTCATCCAGAGTCATCAAAACCTCCCGTAGTAACAGGCGAAGGTGTTCAAGTTTAAATCTGAATGCCATCACCTCCGAATCTGTCTGGGGCAATGCACTACCCGAGTCAGATAATTCCCCCTCAGACAAAATCTCCCTACCCCCCCCCCTCAGAACCCTGGGAGGGTATATCAGAGTTTGCCACCAGAGAATCAGAAGTTGCATGGACCACCTGGGTCTCCTTTCTGCTACGTTTGCCCTGTAATACTGGCAATTTAGACAAAACTTCTGTAAGGGTGGACGACATAACTGTAGCCATGTCCTACAGAGTAAAAGACGTAGACGCCGTCGAAGAACATGGCGTCGCCTGCGCGGGTGTTATGGGCTGAGAAGCTTGGGGAGAAGCATGCGGATTCACCTGAATTTCCTCAGACTGAGGGCAATCATTATCATCATCATTAAAAATTTGTTCTTTACACTGTAATGCCCTAGTAATACATGAGGGACAAAGTGTAACAGGTGGTTCCACAATGGCATTTAAACACATAAGGCATGTATTTTGCTCAATGTCATCCATTTTTATAAATTAAATAACAAGCAAATTTAACTCACTCACAGAGAAAATTCGATTGTACAAAAAAAAAAACTGAGTACTGTATCTTTAAGAACTCAATTCACACATCGAACGTTATTTTTATCATCTCAACAGAGAAAAATATGCTAAGTACTGTAACTATAAAGGAGAAAAACGCTTGTAAGTTCAGTCCCTGAATACTTTGGTAAATAACACACAAGTAAATCAATTTTGCACAATTTTACTGTGAAATAAATACTCTGTCACCTCGCTGCAGCTCCTACCTGTTCCTGTGACCGGACTGAGTAATATAAGCCTTGCGACCAATCGTCTGTCAAAATTAAGTTAAGCAGGTTTAGAGGCCGACAGGAGAAACTGCTAACCCAAATAGTAGCTGCGCTATAAAAGCGTGCAAGTACTAAGCCCCGCCCTTCGTGGGCGTAACATGCTAAACACTAGTAAACAAAGGCGCCATTTACCGGAATAAAATAAATTAAATAAACCATTTGCATTCCGCAATTGTCCCCAGCGTCAACAGCCCTTAGAACCCCACACAGAATGTCCTAGCGCTTCAAAGCACACACTAAAAGTCTGAGTGTCTGGTCAAGCACATACATATTAGTTCCCAGCGTCTAATTAATAAATCCTGTCAGAGAGTTTGGTACTCTATGTTATCCTTGTACTATCTCCCAGCGCTTCTAGGTAGTAGACTGCTAGAGTGTCTGGGTCTGTCACTATCTGTTTAAAGGGAAAAACTCTTGCCCATAACATAGTGAAAATACAGTCCATCTGAGATTCTTTTGCTGAGTCCCAGAATAAAAGAACTGCACTTACCTTCATGCTGAGGAACAGCATGACAACTTCACAGTGCAAGAGGTCCACTTTTCCTCCTGAGGTCCTGTGAAACAGAGAAGTCTTAGTTATAAGTTTCCAAGACACTGTACAGAGGTGCAGCTCAATCCTGGGAGGCGCAGTAGAGACAAAAATCCACCAGTTCCCACAGTCTAAAAGACTACTAGCACTGCTCTGTAATAAAAATAGTACACATTGGCACCATTTAAAAACAAAAAACTCTTGATTGAAGAATCTAAACTAAAACACCTCTCTTTACCTCTCTCCTATTACTAACGCAGGCAAAGAGAATGACTGGAGAGGGAGGGAAGGGAGGAGCTATTTATGCAGCTCTGCTGTGGAGCTCTTTGCCTCCTCCTGCTGACCAGGAGGTGATATCCCACAAGTAAGGATTAAATCCAAGGACTCGTCATATCTTGTAAAATAAATTATTTCCTTTTTAAGTAACATACTGTGTCACATATAATTCTTCCTCTATCTCCATTGCGTATTAGCTTATCTAGCGCTCTTTTTCTATAAATCTCTTTCCCTCATAGTCCCATAGAGTCCCAGTGATACAGAGGTGGCGGCACTTCCAAGGTGCAAGGTGGAGTAAGGGTTGTAGGGGGGTCCGAAATCCTAAGTTCCCAGGGGAGCTCCCTTCCAGCAAACACCCCCCCCCCCCCCTCTGGCCCTCCCTAGGGGGTACCAATACCCAACAGAGCGGAGCTCTGGGGAAAAGGGCTGCTGGAGCGACCTGTGGTAAACGTTAGCGGGTATCCGGGGTGGTGCGGCACAGCCGGTAGTTCCAGGAATCCGGCCAGCCGGAAAGGGATTAGGACAGTCAGTGATCAGCTCTTTCATGAGGAATTACAAACAGCAAAACTGAGAATAAGAAGAGTTTGGGAAATCGCATATGCCATAAAAGGCCAAATCTGATGTGAAAAGGAGTGAGCCAGGTAGTAGGGGGTCGGGGTTAACCTTGACAGTCTGGTATCCGTGACAAAAGGGGAGCGTTAAAGAAATCAGAAAGAGATCTCCTTATTAAACTAAATTGAATTCTGTATAGTATTTTTGTGTCCTAAATGAGAGGGAATCTTCTTGAATGATTAATATAGAAAATATGTATCAAAATAGTAGATACAAAGGTAAATAAGTAAAATTTAAATTTATTCAGTAACAATGTTGCGATAAAATAAAAAATGAAAAAAGGAAATTTATGCTTACCTGATAAATTTATTTCTTCTACGATACGACAAGTCCACAAATGCATCCTTACTTGTGGGATATTATCCTCCTGCTAACAGGAAGTGGCCAAGAGCACCACAGCAGAGCTGTATATATAGCTCCTCCCTTCCCTCCACCCCCAGTCATTCGACCGAAGGTTTTATGAAGAGAAAGGAAAAGCTAAAAGGTGCTGAGGTGACTAAAGTTGTAAAAATAAAATATAATCTGTCTTAAAATGACAGGGAGGGCCGTGGACTCGTCGTATCGTAGAAGAAATCAATTTATCAGGTAAGCATAAATTTCCTTTTCTTCTACAAGATACGATGAGTCCACGGATTCATCCTTACTTGTGGGATACAATACCAAAGCTACAGGACACGGATGAACGGGAGGGACAAGACATCAAAATGAGCAACATATAATATACATTAATCTTATAGCAATAATAACACTCTAACAGTTTAAAACCCAACAGTGTGGGACAGATAAAGTGCCTATTTAGTATGTAAATGCATAACGTATAGACAACACATAGCATGTAGACTGTACATATCGTTAAGATCACAAAATCACATTAGTGGACTCAAAGAAAAGGTAATGTCCCAGAGTATCAGTTACAGTGAATGTTCCTCTATGGTATGAAAAACCAGAGTGATAATACCTTGTAAGTTCAGTCTTATCCGTCTGATGCAGTTTCAGGCAAAAGACTTAAGAGTGGTTGCTGTTTGGTTACGTAACTAGTTCTGAGCCAATCCGAGAGCAGCCTTACCAGGCTGGATTAAGAGGATATGTGACTCCGAACAGAAGTTTTAAAAAGATATTGTGTCTCTAGACAGCTGTATTATTAGAAATCCAGAGTCCATCCATATCATGAGTTATTGGAATGGTTGTGAGGGCAATTCTTGTAAGATGGGTTCTGAAACAGGGATTACGCATATATAGTACACTCGTGTGATTCAGAGAGACTAATGCACCTGTATAGAACAATTTGCAAGGAGAGCGATATGGCTACAGATAGATGCTGGGGCAGGGATTACGCATATGTAGTACACTTGTGATACACAAAGTGACTGATGTACCTGTCCTACTATCAGTGCCCTTGTAATGTAATAAGGAGTAAAAGCTTGTAGTGAGTAGAACTACGCGTTTCAGCCTTTCCTGCCTTTATCAATATCTTGCATGCGTGTGTACTATTCACATGAAGCAGAGGGTGGGAGAGGGCATGCGTGTGTACCATTCACATGAAGTAGAGGGTGGGAGAGGGCATGCGTGTGTACCATTCACAAGAAGCAGGGGTAAGAGAGGGCATGCGTGTGTACCATTCACATGAAACAGGGGGTGAGAGAGGGAATGCGTGTGTACCATTCACATAAAGCAGAGGGTGGTAGAGGGCATGTATGTGTACCATTCACATGAAGCAGAGGCTGAGAGAGGGAGGTGCATGTGTGTGTACTATTTACATGAAGCAGAGGGTGAGAAAGGGCATGTATGTGTGCCATTTACATGAAGCAGAGGGTGAGAGTGAAGAGAAAAAAGGGCATGTGTGTGAATTATTTACATGAATCAGAGGGTGAGAGAGAAGGGAAGAGAGGGCATGTGTGTGTACCATTTACATGAAGCCGAGGGTGAGAAAGGGCATGAGTGTGTGTACCATTTACATGAATCAGAGGGTGAGTGAAGAGAAAAAAGGGCATGTTTGTGTATCATTTACATGAATTGGAGGGTGAGAGAGAAGGGAAGCGAGGGCATGTGTGTGTACCATTCACATGAAGCAGAGGGTGGGAGAGGGCATGCGTGTGTACCATTCACATAAAGCAAAGGGTGGTAGAGGGCATGTATGTGTACCATTCACATAAATCAGAGGGTGGTAGAGGGCATGTATGTGTACCATTCACATGAAGCAGAGGGTGAGAGTGAAGAGAAAAAAGGGCATGTGTGTGTATTATTTACATGAATCGGAGGGTGAGAGAGAAGGGAAGAGAGGGCATGTGTGTGTACCATTTACATGAAGCAGAGGGTGAGAAAACAAAATTTATGCTTACCTGAGAAATGTATTTGTCTTGTGGTGTATCCAGTCCACGGGTTCATCCATTACTTGTGAGATATTCTCCTTCCCAACAGGAAGCTGCAAGAGGACACCCACAGCAGAGCTGTCTATATAGCTCCTCCCCTAACTGCCACCCCTAGTCATTCGACCAAAAACAAGCAAGAAAAAAGGAGAAACTATAGGGTGCAGTGGTGACTGTCGTTAAAAATAAAAAACACCTGCCTAAAAATGACAGGGCGGGCCGTGGACTGGATACACCACAAGAGAAATAAATTTATCAGGTAAGCATAAATTTTGTTTTCTCTTGTAAAGGTGTATCCAGTCCACGGGTTCATCCATTACTTGTGGGATACCAATACCAAAGCTTTAGGACACGGATGAAGGGAGGGACAAGGCAGGCCCTTAAACGGAAGGCACCACTGCCTGTAAGACCTTTCTCCCAAAAAACATAATTTATGCTTACCTGATAAATTCCTTTCTCCTGTAGTGTAGTCAGTCCACGGGTCATCCATTACTTATGGGATATTAACTCCTCCCCAACAGGAAGTGCAAGAGGATCACCCAAGCAGAGCTGCTATATAGCTCCTCCCCTCTACGTCACACCCAGTCATTCGACCGAAAACCAAACGAGAAAGGAGAAACTATAGGGTGCAGTGGTGACTGGAGTATAATTTAACATTTAGACCTGCCATAAAAAACAGGGCGGGCCGTGGACTGACTACACTACAGGAGAAAGGAATTTATCAGGTAAGCATAAATTATGTTTTCTCCTGTTAAGTGTAGTCAGTCCACGGGTCATCCATTACTTATGGGATACCAATACCAAAGCTAAAGTACACGGATGACGGGAGGGACAGGCAGGATCTTTATACGGAAGGAACCACTGCCTGAAGAACCTTTCTCCCAAAAACAGCCTCAGAAGAGGCAAAAGTGTCAAATTTGTAAAATTTGGAAAAAGTATGAAGAGAAGACCAAGTTGCAGCCTTGCAAATCTGTTCAACAGAGGCCTCGTTCTTAAAGGCCCAAGTGGAAGCCACAGCTCTAGTAGAATGAGCTGTAATCCTTTCAGGAGGTTGCTGTCCAGCAGTCTCATAGGCTAAACGTATTATGCTACGAAGCCAAAAGGATAGAGAGGTAGCAGATGCCTTTTGACCTCTCCTCTGTCCAGAATAAACGACAAACAGAGAAGAAGTTTGGCGAAAATCTTTAGTTGCCTGTAAATAAAATTTCAGGGCACGGACTACGTCTAGATTGTGCAGAAGTCGTTCCTTCTTTGAAGAAGGGTTAGGGCACAATGATGGAACAACAATCTCTTGATTGATATTCTTGTTAGTGACTACCTTAGGTAAA
This sequence comes from Bombina bombina, assembly GCF_027579735.1. Taxonomy (NCBI): domain Eukaryota; kingdom Metazoa; phylum Chordata; class Amphibia; order Anura; family Bombinatoridae; genus Bombina; species Bombina bombina. Next base: position 91,853,100 of record NC_069503.1, read on the forward strand.
AACCCAGGTTTAGTACGCAGAACTACCTTATTTGAATGAAAAATCAGATAAGGAGAATCACAATGTAAGGCTGATAACTCAGAGACTCTACGAGCCGAGGAAATAGCCATTAAAAACAGAACTTTCCAAGATAACAGCTTGATATCAATGGAATGAAGGGGTTCAAACGGAACCCCCTGTAAAACGTTAAGAACTAAGTTTAAGCTCCACGGTGGAGCTACAGTCTTAAACACAGGCTTAATCCTAGCCAAAGCCTGACAAAAAGCCTGAACGTCTGGAACTTCTGACAAACGTTTGTGTAAAAGGATGGACAGAGCTGAGATCTGTCCCTTTAAGGAACTTGCAGATAAACCCTTTTCTAAGCCTTCTTGTAGAAAAGACAATATCCTAGGAATCCTAACCTTACTCCATGAGTAACTCTTGGATTCGCACCAGTGTAAGTATTTACGCCATATCTTATGGTAAATCTTCCTGGTAACAGGTTTCCTAGCCTGTATTAAGGTGTCAATTACTGACTCCGAAAATCCACGCTTTGATAAATCAAGCGTTCAATCTCCATGCAGTCAGCTTCAGAGAAATTAGATTTTGATGTTTGAAAGGACCCTGAATTAGAAGGTCCTGTCTCAGAGGCAGAGACCAAGGTGGACAGGAGGACATGTCCACTAGATCTGCATACCAGGTCCTGCGTGCTCACGCAGGCGCTATTAGAATCACTGATGCTTTCTCCTGTTTGATCCTGGCAATCAAACGAGGAAGCATCGGGAAGGGTGGAAACACATAAGCCATCCTGAAGGTCCAAGGTGCTGTCAAAGCATCTATCAGGACCGCTCCCGGGTCCCTGGACCTGGACCCTTAACAAGGAAGCTTGGAGTTCTGGCGAGACGCCATGAGATCCATTTCTGGTTTGCCCCAACGTCGAAGTATTTGGGCAAAGACCTCCGGATGAAGTTCCCACTCCCCCGGATGAAAAGTCTGGCGACTTAGGAAATCCGCCTCCCAGTTCTCCACTCCTGGGATGTGGATCGCTGACAGGTGGCAAGAGTGAGACTCTGCCCAGCGAATTATCTTTGATACTTCCATCATCGCTAGGGAACTCCTTGTCCCTCCCTGATGGTTGATGTAAGCCACAGTCGTGATGTTGTCTGACTGAAACCTGATGAACCTCAGAGTTGCTAACTGAGGCCAAGCCAGAAGGGCATTGAGAACTGCTCTCAATTCCAGAATATTTATTGGAAGTAGACTCTCCCTTTGAGTCCACGATCCCTGAGCCTTCAGGGAATTCCAGACAGCGCCCCAACCTAGTAGGCTGGCGTCTGTTGTTACAATTGTCTAGTCTGGCCTGCTGAAGGGCATCCCCCTGGACAGATGTGGCCGAGAAAGCCACCATAGAAGAGAATCTCTGGTCTCTTGATCCAGATTCAGCGTAGGGGACAAATCTGAGTAATCCCCATTCCACTGACTTAGCATGCACAATTGCAGCGGTCTGAGATGCAGGCGTGCAAAAGGAACTATGTCCATTGCCGCTACCATTAAGCCGATTACCTCCATGCATTGAGCCACTGACGGGTGTTGAATGGAATGAAGGACACGGCAAGCATTTAGAAGCTTTGTTAACCTGTCAGGTAAATTTTCATTTCTATAGAATCTATAAGAGTCCCCAAGAAGGGAACTCTTGTGAGTGGTAAGAGAGAACTCTTCTCCTCGTTCACTTTCCACCCATGCGACCTTAGAAATGCCAGTACTAACTCTGTATGAGACTTGGCAGTTTGGAAGCTTGACGCTTGTATCAGAATATCGTCTAGGTACGGAGCCACCGAAATTCCTCGCGGTCTTAGTACCGCCAGAAGAGAACCCAGAACCTTTGTAAAGATTCTGGGAGCCGTAGCCAACCCGCAGGGAAGAGCTACAAACTGGTAATGCCTGTCTAGGAAGGCAAACCTTAGATACCGGTAATGTTCTTTGTGAATCGGTATGTGAAGGTAAGCATCCTTTAAATCCACTGTGGTCATGTATTGACCTCTTTGGATCATGGGTAAGATTGTCCGAATAGTTTCCATTTTGAACGATGGAACTCTTAGGAATTTGTTTAGGATCTTTAAATCCAATATTGGTCTGAAGGTTCCCTCTTTTTTGGGAACCACAAACAGATTTGAGTAAAACCCTTGTCCGTGTTCCGACCGCGGAACTGGATGGATCACTCCCATTAGTAAAAGGTCTTGTACACAGCGTAGAAACGCCTCTTTCTTTATCTGGTTTGTTGACAACCTTGAAAGGTGAAATCTCCCTTGTGGAGGAGAAGCTTTGAAGTCCAGAAGATATCCCTGAGATATGATTTCCAACGCCCAGGGATCCTGGACATCTCTTGCCCAAGCCTGGGCGAAGAGAGAGAGTCTGCCCCCCACTAGATCCGTTTCCGGATCGGGGGCCCTCACTTCATGCTGTCTTAGGGGCAGCAGCAGGTTTTCTGGTCTGCTTGCCCTTGTTCCAGGTCTGGTTAGGTTTCCAGCCTTGTCTGTAGCGAGCAACAGCTCCTTCCTGTTTTGGAGCAGAGGAAGTTGATGCTGCTCCTGCCTTGAAGTTACGAAAGGCACGAAAATTAGACTGTCTAGCCCTAGGTTTGGCTCTGTCTTGAGGCAGGGCATGGCCTTTACCTCCCGTAATATCAGCGATAATTTCTTTCAAACCGGGCCCGAATAAAGTCTGCCCCTTGAAAGGTATGTTAAGTAATTTAGATTTAGAAGTTACATCAGCTGACCAGGATTTTAGCCACAGTGCTCTGCGTGCCTGAATGGCGAATCCGGAATTCTTAGCCGTAAGTTTAGTTAAATGTACTACGGCATCAGAAATAAATGAATTAGCTAGCTTAAGGGTTTTAAGCTTGTGTGTAATCTCATCTAATGGCGCTGAGTCAAGGGTCTCTTCCAGAGACTCAAACCAAAATGCTGCCGCAGCCGTGACAGGCGCAATGCATGCAAGGGGTTGCAATATAAAACCTTGTTGAACAAACATTTTCTTAAGGTAACCCTCTAACTTTTTATCCATTGGATCTGAAAAAGCACAGCTATCCTCCACCGGGATAGTGGTACGCTTAGCTAAAGTAGAAACTGCTCCCTCCACCTTAGGGACCGTCTGCCATAAGTCCCGTGTGGTGGCGTCTATTGGAAACATTTTTCTGAATATAGGAGGGGGTGAGAAAGGCACACCGGGTCTATCCCACTCCTTAGTAACAATTTCACTAAGTCTCTTAGGTATAGGAAAAACGTCAGTACTCGTCGGTACCGCAAAATATTTATCCAACCTACACATTTTCTCTGGGATTGCAACTGTGTTACAATCATTCAGAGCCGCTAACACCTCCCCTAGCAATACACGGAGGTTTTCCAGCTTAAACTTAAAATTTGAAATATCTGAATCCATTTTATTTGGATCAGATCCGTCACCCGCAGAATGAAGCTCTCCGTCCTCATGTTCTGCAAAATTTGACGCAGTATCAGACATGGCCCTAGCATTATCAGCGCACTCTGTTCTCACCCCAGAGTGATCTCGTTTACCCCTAAGTTCTGGCAATTTAGACAAAACTTCAGTCATAACATTAGCCATGTCTTGTAAGGTGATTTGTAATGGCCGCCCTGATGTACTTGGCGTTACAATATCACGCACCTCCTGAGCGGGAGATGCAGGTACTGACACGTGAGGCAAGTTAGTCGGCATAACTTCCCCCTCGCTGTCTGGTGAATGTTGTTTAACATGTACAGATTGACTTTTATTTAAAGTAGCATCAATACAATTAGTACATAAATTTCTATTGGGCTCCACCTTGGCTTTTGAACATATTGCACAAAGAGATTCCTCTGTGTCAGACATGTTTAACAAACTAGCAATTAGACTAACAAGCTTGGAAATACTTTTCAACAAAATTTACAAGCAATATGCAAAAACGTTACTGTGCCTTTAAGAAGCACAGAAAAACCGTCACTGTTGAATAACAATGAACCGGATTAGTTATAAAAACCAAATTTTCACAGTAAAAGCATAAATTTAGCAAAGGATTGCACACATTAGCAATGGATGATTAACCCTTAAAATCAGAAAAACGAATAACAATTGAAAATATAAGCGTTTTTATCACAGTCAAAGCACAGTCTCACAGGTCTGCTGTGAATGATTACCTCCCTCAAAACTAGCTTTGAAGACCCCTGAGCTCTGTAGAGACGTCCTGGATCATGCAGGGAGAAAAATGCAGACTGTGACTGAATTTCTGATGCGTAGTAAAAGCGCCAAAATAGGCCCCTCCCACTCACAATACAACAGTGAGGGAAGCACAGTAAATTGTTTTAATTTAAAACAAACGACAGCCATGTGGAAAATAATGCCCAAAACAATTTTTCACCAAGTACCTCAGATAATTAAACGATTTAACATGCCAGCAAACGTTTAAAATCTAATTTATGAAAATGTCATTAAAAGCCTGCTGCTAGTCGTTCCCACTGCAAGTTAGGCTAAAAGTTATATGCATACAGTATTTTCCCAGAGAAGTGCCATTCCCCAGAAATACTTTAGTGTTAACATACATACATATCAGCCTGATACCAGTTGCTACTACTGCATTTAAGGCTGTACTTACATTATATCGGTATTAGCAGTATTTTCTCAGTCAATTCCATTCCTTAGAAAATAATATACTGCAACATACCTCTTTGCAGGTGAACCTGCCCGCTGTCCCCTGATCTGAAGTTTACCTCACTCCTCAGAATGGCCGAGAACAGCAATTGGATCTTAGTTACGTCCGCTAAGATCATACAAAATAAACTCAGGTAGATTCTTCTTCAAATTCTGCCTGAGAAGAAATACAACACACTCCTGTGCCGTTTTAAAATAACAAACTTTTTATTGAAGATATAAAAACTAAGTTTAATCACCACAGTCCTCTCACACATCCTATCTATTAGTTGGGTGCAAGAGAATGACTGGGTGTGACGTAGAGGGGAGGAGCTATATAGCAGCTCTGCTTGGGTGATCCTCTTGCACTTCCTGTTGGGGAGGAGTTAATATCCCATAAGTAATGGATGACCCGTGGACTGACTACACTTAACAGGAGAAATAGCCTCCGAAGAAGAAAAAGTATTGAATTTGTGGAATTTAGAAAAGGTATGAAGCGAAGACCAAGTCGCCGCCTTACAAATCTGTGCAACAGAGGCCTCATTTTTAAAAGCCCATGTGGAAGCTACCGCTCTAGTGGAATGAGCTGTAATTCTTTCAGGAGGCTGCTGGCCAGCAGTCTCATAAGCTAAGCGTATTATACTTCTTAGCCAAAAAGATAGAGAAGTTGCCGAAGCCTTTTGGCCTCTCCTCTGTCCAGAGTAGACAACAAACAAAGCAGATGTTTGACGAAAATCCTTCGTAGCTTGTAAATAAAGCTATAAAGCACGAACCACATCAAGATTGTGTAAAAGACGTTCCATCTTTGTGGAAGGATTAGGACATAATGAAGGAACAACAATCTCCTGATTGATGTTCTTATTAGATACTACCTTAGGAAGAAACCCAGGTTTGGTACGCAAAACTACCTTATCTGCATGGAAGATCAGATAAGGAGAATCACACTGCAAGGCAGATAACTCTGAAACTCTTCGAGCCGAAGAGATAGCTACTAAAAACAGAACTTTCCAAGATAAAAGTTTAATATCTATGGAATGCAGAGGTTCAAACGGAACCCCTTGAAGAACCTTAAGAACTAAATTTAAACTCCATGGCGGAGCAACAGATTTAAACACAGGCTTAATTCTAACTAAAGCCTGACAAAACGCCTGAACGTCTGGAACCTCAGCCAGACGTTTGTGCAAAAACATAATTTATGCTTACCTGATAAATTTATTTCTCTTGTAGTGTATCCAGTCCACGGATCATCCATTACTTGTGGGATATTCTCCTTCCCAACAGGAAGTTGCAAGAGGATCACCCACAGCAGACCTGCTATATAGCTCCTCCCCTCACTGCCATATCCAGTCATTCGACCGAAACAAGCCGAGAAAGGAGAAACCATAGGGTGCAGTGGTGACTGTAGTTTAATTAACCCCTTAATGACCACAATGTACCCTGTATGTCACTGGTCGTTAAGGTTTTTTTTCCAGGACATAATAGCACAAGTCTAGCAAGAACATTCTATTAATGCCCTCCCTCCAGCAGGCTTTGTGGAATAGAGCAGTCTCAACGCTGGTGGCAAGACCGCGCTATAAAACAATCAAGTCCCAAAAAAAGGCCAGTGACATACAGGGTACGTCGCTGGTCCTTAAGGGGTTAAAATTTAGACCTGCCTGAAAAGGACAGGGCGGGCCGTGGACTGGATACACTACAAGAGAAATAAATTTATCAGGTAAGCATAAATTATGTTTTCTCTTGTTAAGTGTATCCAGTCCACGGATCATCCATTACTTGTGGGATACCAATACCAAAGCTAAAGTACACGGATGATGGGAGGGACAAGGCAGGAACTTAAACGGAAGGAACCACTGCCTGTAGAACCTTTCTCCCAAAAACAGCCTCCGAAGAAGCAAAAGTATAAAATTTGTAAAATTTGGAAAAAGTATGAAGCGAAGACCAAGTTGCAGCCTTGCAAATCTGTTCAACAGAGGCCTCATTTTTAAAGGCCCAGGTGGAAGCCACAGCTCTAGTAGAATGAGCTGTAATCCTTTCAGGAGGATGCTGTCCAGCAGTCTCATAGGCTAAACGGATTATACTCCAAAGCCAAAAAGAAAGAGAGGTTGCCGAGGCCTTCTGACCTCTCCTCTGTCCAGAGTAAACAACAAACAGGTTAGATGTTTGGCGAAAATCTTTAGTAGCCTGTAAGTAAAACTTCAAGGCACGGACTACGTCTAGATTATGCAAAAGACGTTCCTTCTTTGAAGAAGGATTAGGACATAATGATGGAACAACAATCTCTTGATTGATATTCTTGTTAGAAACCACCTTAGGTAAAAACCCAGGTTTTGTACGCAGAACAACTTTATCTGAATGAAAGATCAGATAAGGAGAATCGCAATGTAAGGCAGATAACTCCGAGACTCTTCGAGCCGAGGAAATAGCCATCAGAAAAAGAACTTTCCATGAAAGAAGTTTGATATCAATAGAATGAAGGGGTTCAAACGGAACCCCTTGAAGAACTTTAAGAACCAAGTTTAAGCTCCATGGAGGAGCAACAGGTTTAAACACAGGCTTAATTCTAACTAAAGCCTGACAAAATGCCTGAACGTCTGGAACTTCTGCCAGACGCTTGTGTAAAAGAATAGACAGAGCAGAAATCTGTCCCTTTAAAGAACTAGCTGATAATCCTTTGTCCAAACCCTCTTGGAGGAAGGACAATATCCTAGGAATCCTAACCCTACTCCATGAGTAATTCTTGGATTCACACCAATGAAGATATTTACGCCATATCTTGTGGTAAATTTTCCTGGTGACAGGCTTTCGTGCCTGTATTAAGGTATCAATTACTGACTCGGAGAAGCCACGCTTTGATAGGATCAAGCATTCAATCTCCATGCAGTCAGTCTCAGAGAAAGTAGATTCGGATGATTGAAAGGACCTTGTATTAGAAGGTCTTGTCTCAGAGGCAGAGTCCATGGTGGAAAGGATGACATGTCCACTAGGTCTGCATAGCAGGTCCTGCGTGGCCACGCAGGCGCTATCTATATCACCGATGCTCTTTCCTGTTTGATTTTGGCAATCGGACGAGGGAGCAGAGGAAACGGTGGAAACACATAAGCCAGGTTGAAGAACCAAGGCGCTGCTAGAGCATCTATCAGTGCCGCTTCTGGGTCCCTGGACCTGGATCCGTAACAAGGAAGCTTGGCGTTCTGGCGAGACGCCATGAGATCCAATTCTGGTTTGCCCCAACGGAGAACCAATTGAGCAAACACCTCCGGATGGAGTTCCCATTCCCCCGGATGAAAAGTCTGGCGACTTAGAAAAACATAATTTATGCTTACCTGATAAATTTATTTCTCTTGTAGTGTGTTCAGTCCACGGGTCATCCATTACTTATGGGATATATTCTCCTTCCCAACAGGAAGTTGCAAGAGGATCACCCAAGCAGAGCTGCTATATAGCTCCTCCCCTCACATGTCATATCCAGTCATTCGACCGAAACAAGACGAGAAAGGAGAAACTATAGGGTGCAGTGGTGACTGGAGTTATAATTTAAAATTTAGAACCTGCCTCAAAAAAGACAGGGCGGGCCGTGGACTGAACACACTACAAGAGAAATAAATTTATCAGGTAAGCATAAATTATGTTTTCTCTTGTTAAGTGTGTTCAGTCCACGGGTCATCCATTACTTATGGGATACCAATACCAAAGCGAAAGTACACGGATGATGGGAGGGACAAGGCAGGAACATTACACAGAAGGAACCACTGCCTGTAGAACCTTTCTCCCAAAAACAGCCTCCGAAGAAGCAAAAGTGTCAAATTTGTAAAATTTGGAAAAAGTATGAAGTGAAGACCAAGTTGCAGCCTTGCAAATCTGTTCAACAGAGGCCTCATTCTTAAAGGCCCAGGTGGAAGCCACAGCTCTAGTGGAATGAGCTGTAATTCTTTCAGGAGGCTGCTGTCCAGCAGTCTCATAGGCTAAACGTATTATGCTACGAAGCCAAAAAGAGAGAGAGGTAGCCGAAGCCTTTTGACCTCTCCTCTGTCCAGAATAAACGACAAACAGAGAAGGAGTTTGCCGAAAATCCTTAGTTGCCTGTAAGTAGAACTTCAGGGCACGGACCACGTTTAAATTATGCAAAAGACGTTCCTTCTTTGAAGAAGGATTAGGACATAATGATGGAACAACAATCTCTTGATTGATATTCCTGTTAGAAACAACCTTAGGTAAAAACCCAGGTTTAGTACGCAAGACTACCTTGTCTGAATGAAAGACCAGATAAGGAGAATCACAATGTAAGGCAGATAACTCAGAAACTCTTCGAGCCGAGGAAATAGCCATCAAAAACAGAACTTTCCAAGATAAAAGCTTAATATCAATGGAATGAAGGGGTTCAAACGGAACACCCTGAAGAACTTTAAGAAACAGAATTTATGTTTACCTGATAAATTTCTTTCTCCAACGGTGTGTCCGGTCCACGGCGTCATCCTTACTTGTGGGATATTCTCTTCCCCAACAGGAAATGGCAAAGAGCCCAGCAAAGCTGGTCACATGATCCCTCCTAGGCTCCGCCTACCCCAGTCATTCGACCGACGTTAAGGAGGAATAATAGCATAGGAGAAACCATATGGTACCGTGGTGACTGTAGTTAAAGAAAATAAATTATCAGACCTGATTAAAAAAAAAAAAACCAGGGCGGGCCGTGGACCGGACACACCGTTGGAGAAAGAAATTTATCAGGTAAACATAAATTCTGTTTTCTCCAACATAGGTGTGTCCGGTCCACGGCGTCATCCTTACTTGTGGGAACCAATACCAAAGCTTTAGGACACGGATGAAGGGAGGGAGCAAATCAGGTCACCTAAATGGAAGGCACCACGGCTTGCAAAACCTTTCTCCCAAAAATAGCCTCAGAAGAAGCAAAAGTATCAAACTTGTAAAATTTGGTAAAAGTGTGCAGTGAAGACCAAGTCGCTGCCCTACATATCTGATCAACAGAAGCCTCGTTCTTGAAGGCCCATGTGGAAGCCACAGCCCTAGTGGAATGAGCCGTGATTCTTTCGGGAGGCTGCCGTCCGGCAGTCTCGTAAGCCAATCTGATGATGCTTTTAATCCAAAAAGAGAGAGAGGTAGAAGTTGCTTTTTGACCTCTCCTTTTACCTGAATAAACAACAAACAGGGAAGATGTTTGTCTAAAATCCTTTGTAGCATCTAAATAGAATTTTAGAGCGCGAACAACATCCAAATTGTGCAACAAGCGTTCCTTCTTTGAAACTGGTTTCGGACACAGAGAAGGTACGATAATCTCCTGGTTAATGTTTTTGTTAGAAACAACTTTTGGAAGAAAACCAGGTTTAGTACGTAAAACCACCTTATCTGCATGGAACACCAGATAAGGAGGAGAACACTGCAGAGCAGATAATTCTGAAACTCTTCTAGCAGAAGAAATTGCAACTAAAAACAAAACTTTCCAAGATAATAACTTAATATCAACGGAATGTAAGGGTTCAAACGGAACCCCCTGAAGAGCTGAAAGAACTAAATTGAGACTCCAAGGAGGAGTCAAAGGTTTGTAAACAGGCTTGATTCTAACCAGAGCCTGAACAAAGGCTTGAACATCTGGCACAGCTGCCAGTTTTTTGTGAAGTAACACCGACAAGGCAGAAATCTGTCCCTTCAGGGAACTTGCCGATAATCCTTTTTCCAATCCTTCTTGAAGGAAGGATAGAATCCTAGGAATCTTAACCTTGTCCCAAGGGAATCCTTTAGATTCACACCAACAGATATATTTTTTCCAAATTTTGTGGTAAATCTTTCTAGTTACAGGCTTTCTGGCCTGAACAAGAGTATCGATAACAGAATCTGAGAAACCTCGCTTCGATAAAATCAAGCGTTCAATCTCCAAGCAGTCAGCTGGAGTGAAACCAGATTCGGATGTTCGAACGGACCCTGAACAAGAAGGTCTCGTCTCAAAGGTAGCTTCCAAGGTGGAGCCGATGACATATTCACCAGATCTGCATACCAAGTCCTGCGTGGCCACGCAGGCGCTATCAAGATCACCGACGCCCTCTCCTGATTGATCCTGGCTACCAGCCTGGGGATGAGAGGAAACGGCGGGAACACATAAGCTAGTTTGAAGGTCCAAGGTGCTACTAGTGCATCCACTAGAGCCGCCTCGGGATCCCTGGATCTGGACCCGTAGCAAGGAACTTTGAAGTTCTGACGAGAGGCCATCAGATCCATGTCTGGAATGCCCCAAAGTTGAGTGACTTGGGCAAAGATTTCCGGATGGAGTTCCCATTCCCCCGGATGCAATGTCTGACGACTCAGAAAATCCGCTTCCCAATTTTCCACTCCCGGGATGTGGATAGCAGACAGGTGGCAGGAGTGAGACTCCGCCCATAGAATGATCTTGGTCACTTCTTCCATCGCTAGGGAACTCCTTGTTCCCCCCTGATGGTTGATGTACGCAACAGTCGTCATGTTGTCTGATTGAAACCGTATGAACTTGGTCCTCGCTAGCTGAGGCCAAGCCTTGAGAGCATTGAATATCGCTCTCAGTTCCAGAATATTTATCGGTAGAAGAGATTCTTCCCGAGACCAAAGACCCTGAGCTTTCAGGGATCCCCAGACCGCGCCCCAGCCCATCAGACTGGCGTCGGTCGTGACAATGACCCACTCTGGTCTGTGGAATGTCATCCCTCGTGACAGGTTGTCCAGGGACAGCCACCAACGGAGTGAGTCTCTGGTCCTCTGATTTACTTGTATCTTTGGAGACAAGTCTGTATAGTCCCCATTCCACTGACTGAGCATGCACAGTTGTAATGGTCTTAGATGAATGCGCGCAAAAGGAACTATGTCCATTGCCGCTACCATCAACCCGATCACTTCCATGCACTGAGCTACAGAAGGAAGAGGGACGGAATGAAGTATTCGACAAGAGTCCAGAAGCTTTGTCTTTCTGGCCTCTGTTAGAAAAATCCTCATTTCTGAGGAGTCTATAATTGTTCCCAAGAAGGGAACCCTTGTTGACGGGGATAGAGAACTCTTTTCCACGTTCACTTTCCAGCCGTGCGATCTGAGAAAGGCCAGGACGATGTCCGTGTGAGCCTTTGCTCGAGGGAGGGACGACGCTTGAATCAGAATGTCGTCCAGGTAAGGTACTACTGCAATGCCCCTTGGTCTTAGCACAGCTAGAAGGGACCCTAGTACCTTTGTGAAAATCCTTGGAGCAGTGGCTAAACCGAAAGGAAGCGCCACGAACTGGTAATGTTTGTCCAGGAATGCAAACCTTAGGAACCGATGATGTTCCTTGTGGATAGGAATATGTAGATACGCATCCTTTAAATCCACCGTGGTCATGAATTGACCTTCCTGGATGGAAGGAAGGATAGTTCGAATGGTTTCCATCTTGAAAGATGGGACCTTGAGAAATTTGTTTAAGATCTTGAGATCTAGGATTGGTCTGAATGTTCCCTCTTTTTTGGGAACTATGAACAGATTGGAGTAGAACCCCATCCCTTGTTCTCTCAATGGAACAGGATGAATCACTCCCATTTTTAACAGGCCTTCTACGCAATGTAAGAACGCCTGTCTTTTTATGTGGTCTGAAGACAACTGAGACCTGTGGAACCTTCCCCTTGGGGGAAGTCCCTTGAATTCCAGAAGATAACCCTGGGAGACTATTTCTAGCGCCCAGGGATCCAGAACATCTCTTGCCCAAGCCTGAGCGAAGAGAGAGAGTCTGCCCCCCACCAGATCCGGTCCCGGATCGGGGGCCGATATTTCATGCTGTCTTGGTAGCAGTGGCAGGTTTCTTTGCCTGCTTTCCCTTGTTCCAGCCTTGCATTGGTCTCCAAGCTGGCTTGGCCTGAGAAGTATTACCTTCTTGCTTAGAGGACGTAGCACCTTGGGCTGGTCCGTTTTTACGAAAGGGACGAAAATTAGGTCTATTTTTTGCCTTGAAAGGCCGATCCTGAGGAAGGGCATGGCCCTTACCCCCAGTGATATCAGAGATAATCTCTTTCAAGTCAGGACCAAACAGCGTTTTCCCCTTGAAAGGAATGTTTAGTAGCTTGTTCTTGGAAGACGCATCAGCCGACCAAGATTTCAACCAAAGCGCTCTGCGCGCCACAATAGCAAACCCAGAATTCTTAGCCGCTAACTTAGCCAATTGCAAAGAGGCGTCTAGAGTGAAAGAATTAGCCAATTTGAGAGCATTGACTCTGTCCATAATCTCCTCATAAGGAGGAGAGTCACTATCGAGCACCTTAATCAGTTCATCAAACCAGAAATATGCGGCTGTAGTGACAGGGACAATGCATGAAATGGGTTGTAGAAGGTAACCCTGCTGAACAAACATCTTTTTAAGCAAACCTTCTAATTTTTTATCCATAGGATCTTTGAAAGCACAACTATCCTCTATGGGAATAGTGGTGCGTTTGTTTAAAGTAGAGACCGCTCCCTCGACCTTGGGTACTGACTGCCATAAGTCCTTTCTGGGGTCGACCATAGGAAACAATTTTTTAAATATGGGGGGAGGGACGAAAGGAATACCGGGCCTTTCCCATTCTTTATTAACAATGTCCGCCACCCGCTTGGGTATAGGAAAAGCTTCTGGGAGCCCCGGCACCTCTAGGAACTTGTCCATTTTACATAGTTTCTCTGGGATGACCAAATTTTCACAATCATCCAGAGTGGATAATACCTCCTTAAGCAAAATGCGGAGATGTTCCAATTTAAATTTAAAAGTAATCACATCAGATTCAGCCTGCTGAGAAATATTCCCTAAATCAGTAATTTCTCCCTCAGACAAAACCTCCCTGGCCCCCTCAGATTGGGTTAGGGGCCCTTCAGAGATATTAATATCAGCGTCGTCATGCTCTTCAGTAACTAAAACAGAGCATCCACGCTTACGCTGACAAGGGTTCATTTTGGCTAAAATGTTTTTGACAGAATTATCCATTACAGCCGTTAATTGTTGCATAGTAAGGAGTATTGGCGCGCTAGATGTACTAGGGGCCTCCTGAGTGGGCAAGACTCGTGTAGACGAAGGAGGGAATGATGCAGTACCATGCTTACTCCCCTCACTTGAGGAATCATCTTGGGCATCATTGTCATTATCACATAAATCACATTTATTTAAATGAATAGGAATTCTGGCTTCCCCACATTCAGAACACAGTCTATCTGGTAGTTCAGACATGTTAAACAGGCATAAACTTGATAAGAAAGTACAAAAAACGTTTTGAAATAAAACCGTTACTGTCACTTTAAATTTTAAACTGAACACACTTTATTACTGCAATTGCGAAAAAACATGAAGGAATTGTTCAAAATTCACCAAACTTTCACCACAGTGTCTTAAAGCCTTGAAAATATTGCACACCAATTTTGGAAGCTTTAACCCTTAAAATAACGGAACCGGAGCCGTTTTAAGCTTTAACCCCTTTACAGTCCCTGGTATCTGCTTTGCTGAGACCCAACCAAACCCAAGGGGAATACGATACCAAATGATGCTTTCAGAAGTCTTTTATAAGTATCAGAGCTCCTCTCACATGCGACTGCATGCCATGCCTCTCAAAAACAAGTGCGCAACACCGGCGCGAAAATGAGACTCTGCCTATGCTTTGGGAAAGCCCCTAAAGAATAAGGTGTCTAAAACAGTGCCTGCCGATATTATTATATCAAAATACCCAGAATAAATGATTCCTCAAGGCTAAATAAGTGTTAATATCAATCGATTTAGCCCAAAAAATGTCTACAGTCTAAATAAGCCCTTGTGAAGCCCTTATTTACAATCGTAATAAACATGGCTTACCGGATCCCATAGGGAAAATGACAGCTTCCAGCATTACATCGTCTTGTTAGAATGTGTCATACCTCAAGCAGCAAGGACTGCAAACTGTTCCCCCAACTGAAGTTAATGCTCTCAACAGTCCTGTGTGGAACAGCCATGGATTTTAGTTACGGTTGCTAAAATCATTTTCCTCATACAAACAGAATTCTTCATCTCTTTTCTGTTTCTGAGTAAATAGTACGTACCAGCACTATTTGAAAATAACAAACTCTTGATTGAATAATGAAAAACTACAGTTAAACACTAAAAAACTCTAAGCCATCTCCGTGGAGATGTTGCCTGTACAACGGCAAAGAGAATGACTGGGGTAGGCGGAGCCTAGGAGGGATCATGTGACCAGCTTTGCTGGGCTCTTTGCCATTTCCTGTTGGGGAAGAGAATATCCCACAAGTAAGGATGACGCCGTGGACCGGACACACCTATGTTGGAGAAACCAAGTTTAAGCTCCACGGAGGAGCAACAGTCTTAAACACAGGCTTAATCCTAGCCAAAGTCTGACAAAAAACCTGGACGTCTGGATTCTCTGCCAGACGCTTGTGTAAAAGAATAGACAGAGCAGAAATCTGTCCCTTTAGCGAACTAGCGGATAAACCCTTTTCTAAACCCTCTTGTAGAAAAGACAATATCCTAGGAATCTTAACCTTACTCCATGAGTAACTCTTGGATTCACACCAATATAAATATTTACGCCATATCTTATGGTAAATTTTTCTGGTCACAGGTTTCCGAGCCTGTATTAATGTATCAATAACCGACTCCGAGAAACCACGCTTCGATAGAATCAAGCGTTCAATCTCCATGCAGTCAGCCTCAGAGAAATTAGATTTGGATGGTTGAAAGGACCCTGAATTAGAAGGTCCTGCCTCAGAGGCAGAGACCATGGTGGACAGGACGACATGTCCACTAGGTCTGCATACCAGGTCCTGCGTGGCCACGCAGGCGCTATCAGAATCACCGATGCTCTCTCCTGTTTGATCTTGGCAATCAGTCGAGGCAGTAACGGAAAAGGTGGAAACACATAAGCCATGTTGAAAACCCAAGGGGCTGCTAGTGCATCTATCAGCACCGCTCCCGGGTCCCTGGACCTGGATCCGTAGCACGGAAGCTTGGCATTCTGGCGAGATGCCATGAGATCCAGTTCCGGTTTGCCCCAACGAAGAATTAGTTGAGCAAATATCTCCGGATGAAGTTCCCACTCCCCCGGATGAAAAGTCTGGCGACTTAGAAAGTCCGCCTCCCAGTTCTCCACGCCTGGGATGTAGATCGCTGACAGGTGGCAAGAGTGAGACTCTGCCCAGCGAATTATCTTTGAGACTTCTAACATCGCTAGGGAACTCCTGGTTCCTCCTTGATGATTGATGTAAGCTACAGTCGTGATGTTGTCCGACTGAAACCTGATGAACCTCAGTGTTGCTAACTGAGGCCAAGCTAGGAGAGCATTGAATATTGCTCTTAATTCCAGAATGTTTATTGGAAGGAGTTTCTCCTCCTGAGTCCACGATCCCTGAGCCTTTAGGGAATTCCAGACTGCGCCCCAGCCTAGTAAGCTGGCATCTGTTGTTACAATCGTCCAATCTGGTCTGCGAAAGGTCATTCCTTTGGACAGATGAACCCGAGACAACCACCAGAGAAGAGAATCCCTGGTCTCCTGGTCCAGATACAGTAAAGGGGACAGATCTGAGTAATCCCCATTCCACTGACTTAGCATGCATAATTGCAGCGGTCTGAGATGCAGGCGCGCAAATGGCACTATGTCCATTGCCGCGACCATTAAGCCGATTACTTCCATGCACTGAGCTACTGATGGGCTTGGAATGGAATGAAGGACACGGCAAGCATTTAGAAGTTTTGATAACCTGGACTCCGTCAGGTAAATCTTCATCTCTACAGAATCTATAAGAGTCCCTAGGAAGGGGACCCTTGTGAGTGGAAACAGAGAACTCTTTTCCATGTTCACTTTCCACCCATGCGACCTCAGAAATGCTAGAACTATCTCTGTATGAGACTTTGCATTTTGAAAACTTGACGCTTGTATCAGAATGTCGTCTAGGTACGGAGCCACCGCAATGCCTCGCGGTCTTAGTACCGCCAGAAGCGAACCCAGAATCTTTGTAAAAATTCTCGGAGCCGTAGCTAACCCGAAGGGAAGAGCTACAAACTGGTAATGCCTGTCTAGAAAGGCAAACCTTAGGTACCGATAATGATCTTTGTGAATCGGTATGTGAAGGTAGGCATCCTTTAAGTCCACTGTGGTCATATATTGACCCTCTTGGATCATGGGTAGGATGGTTCGAATGGTTTCCATCTTGAACGATGGAACCCTTAGGAATTTGTTTAAGATTTTTAAGTCTAAGATTGGTCTGAAGGTTCCCTCTTTTTTGGGAACCACAAACAGATTTGAGTAAAACCCTTGCCCTTGTTCCGTTCGCGGAACTGGGTGGATCACTCCCATCACTAAGAGGTCTTGTACACATTGTAGAAATGCCTCTTTCTTTACTAGGTTTGTTGATAACCTTGACAGATGAAACCTCCCTTGTGGAGGAGAAGTTTTGAAATCCAGAAGGTATCCCTGAGATATAATCTCCAACGTCCAGGGATCCTGTACATCTCTTGCCCAAGCCTGGGCAAAGAGAGAAAGTCTGCCCCCCACTAGATCCGTCTCCGGAAAGGGGGCCCTGTCTTCATGCTGTCTTAGGGGCGGAAGTAGGCTTTCTGGCCTGCTTGCCCTTGTTCCATGACTGGTTGCCTTTCCAACCTTGTCTGTAACGAGCAGTAGTTCCTTCCTGTATTGGAGCGGAGGAAGTTGATGCTGCTCCTGCCTTGAAATTACGAAAGGCACGAAAATTAGACTGTTTGGCCTTTGATTTGGCCCTGTCCTGAGGAAGGGAGTGGCCCTTACCTCCCGTAATGTCAGCAATAATTTCCTTCAAGCCGGGCCTGAATAAGGTCTGCCCTTTGAAAGGAATATTCAGTAGTTTAGATTTAGAAGTTACATCTGCTGACCAGGATTTAAGCCATAGCGCTCTGCGCGCCTGTATGGCGAATCCGGAATTCTTAGCCGTAAGTTTGGTTAAATGCACTACGGCATCCGAAACAAACGCATTAGCTAGCTTAAGCGTTCTAAGCTTGCTCAAAGTCTCATCCAATGGTGCTGTGCGAATCGCCTCTTCCAGAGACTCAAACCAGAATGCCGCTGCAGCAGTGACAGGCGCAATGCATGCAAGAGGCTGTAATATAAAACCTTGTTGAACAAACATTTTCTTAAGGTAACCCTCTAATTTTTTATCCATTGGATCTGAGAAAGCACAACTATCCTCCACCGGGATAGTGGTACGCTTGGCTAAAGTAGAAACTGCTCCCTCCACCTTAGGGACCGTCTGCCATAAGTCTCGTGTGGCAGCGTTTATAGGGAACATTTTTCTAAATATCGGAGGAGGGGAAAAGGGCACACCAGGTCTATCCCACTCCTTGCTAATAATTTCTGTAAGCCTTTTTGGTATAGGAAAAACGTCAGTACACACCGGTACCGCATAGTATTTATCCAGCCTACATAATTTCTCTGGGATTGCCACCGTGTCACAATCATTCAGAGCCGCTAACACCTCCCCTAGCAACACGCGGAGGTTCTCAAGCTTAAATTTAAAATTTGAAATTTCTGAATCCGGTCTCCCCGAATCAGAACAGTCACCCACAGAATGAAGCTCTCCGTCCTCATGTTCTGCAAATTGTGACGCAGTCTCAGACATGGCTCTCGTGTCATCGGCGCGCTCTGTCCTTAACCCAGAGCTATCGCGCTTGCCTCTTAACTCGGGCATATTGTATAATACTTCTTTCATAACATTAGCCATATCATGTAAAGTGATTTGTAAGTGCCTTGATGTACTTGGCGCCTCAATCTCACGCACCTCCCGAGCGGGAGACGAAGGTACTGACACGTGAGGAGAGTTAGACGGCATAACTTCCCCCTCGTTGTCTGGTGATAATTTCTTTATCGGTACAGATTGACTTTTATTCAAAGTAATATCAATACAATTGGTACACATATTTCTATTGGGCTCCACATTGGCTTTTGAACATAATGAACAAGCAGATTCCTCTGTATCAGACATGTTTAAACAGACTAGCAATGAAGCTAGCAAGCTTGGAAATTACTTTCAATAAGTTTACAAGCAATATAAAAAACGCTGCAGCGCTTTTAAAAAACACAGTTGAATTAACAAAGAACTAATTCAGTTATAGTCAACAATTCTTAACGGTAAATGTATTAATTAGCAGAGGATTGCACCCATTAGCAAAAGGATGATTAACCCCTCAATACCCAAAAACGGATATCAAATTAAGATTTAACGCTTTTATCACAGTCAAACACACTGTCACAGGTCTGCTGTGACTGATTACCTCCCTCAAAAACGAATTTTGAAGACCCCTGAGCTCTCTAGAGACGTCCTGGATCAAGGAGGAAGAAGCAGGAAGACTGTGCTAGAATTTTAACTGCGCAACAAGGCGCTAAAAAAAAAAAAAGGCCCCTCCCACTCATATTACAACAGTGGGAGACCTGATATAACGGTTTCTATGCAGAAAAATACGTTAGCCATGTGGAAAAAAATCATGCCCAAAAAGGATTTATCACCAAAATACCTCACAAAACGAATAACATGCCAGTAAACGTTTTAAAAACAAACTTTTTCAATGTCATGCAAAGTTATCACTAAGCCTGCTACCAGTCGCTTCTACTGCAGATAAGGCTTAAGCATTATTTCAGTATTAACAGTATTTTCTCAGTCAAATTCTAGTCCCTAGAAAATAACTCAACTGTGCATACATTTATCAGCCTGATACCAGTCGCTTCTACTGCATTTAAGGCTGTACTTACATCATGTGGGTAACAGCAGTGTTTTCTTAGTCAATTCCATTCCCAGAAAATATTGTACTGCACATACCTCATTTGCGGGGGACCCCGCATGCTATTCCCATTTTCTGAAGTTACCCCACTCCTCAGAATGTCGAGAACAGCCAGTGGATCTTAGTTACGCCTGCTAAGATCATAGAAAAACGCAGGCAGATTCTTCTTCCAAATACTGCCTGAGATAGAAAAACAGCACACTCCGGTGCCATTTAAAATAACAAACTTTTGATTGAAGAATAATTAAGTAAAAACTCCAACTCCTCTCGCGACCTCCTTCTTTGTTGAGGGTTGCAAGAGAATGACTGGGTATGACATGTGAGGGGAGGAGCTATATAGCAGCTCTGCTTGGGTGATCCTCTTGCAACTTCCTGTTGGGAAGGAGAATATATCCCATAAGTAATGGATGACCCGTGGACTGAACACACTTAACAAGAGAAATCCACCTCCCAGTTCTCTACACCTGGGATATCGCTGACAGTGAGTCTCTGCCCAGCGAATTATCTTGGAGACTTCTGACATCGCTAGGGAACTCCTGGTTCCCCCTTGATGGTTGATGTAAGCCACAGTCGTGATGTTGTCCGACTGAAATCTGATGAACCTCAATGTTGCTAGCTGAGGCCAAGCCAGAAGAGCATTGAATATTGCTCTTAACTCCAGAATATTTATTGGGAGGAGTTTCTCCTCCTGAGTCCATGAACCCTGAGCCTTCAGGGAGTTTCCAGACTGCACCCCAACCTAGAAGGCTGGCATCTGTTACAATTGTCCAATCTGGTCTGCGAAAGGTCATACCCTTGGACAGATGGGCCCGAGATAACCACCAGAGAAGAGAATCTCTGGTTTCCTGAGCATGCATAATTGCAGCGGTCTGAGATGCAGGCGCGCGAATGGCACTATGTCCACCGCCGCTACCATTAAGCCGATTACTTCCATGCACTGAGCCACCGTGGGGCGCGGAATGGAGTGAAGAACACGGCAAGCATTTAGAAGTTTTGATAACCTGGACTCCGTTTTATTTCTACAGAATCTATTAGAGTCCCTAGGAAGGAAACCCTTGTGAGAGGAGATAGAGAACTCTTTTCTTCGTTCACTTTCCACCCATGCGACCTCAGGAATGCCAGAACTATCTCTGTATGAGATTTGGCAATTTAAAAGCTTGACGCCTGTATCAGGATGTCGTCCAGGTAAGGAGCCACCGCTATGCCTCGCGGTCTTAGGACCGCCAGAAGTGAGCCCAGAACCTTTGTAAAAATTCTTGGGGCTGTAGCCAACCTGAATGTAAGAGCTACAAATTGGTAATGCCTGTCTAGAAAGGCAAACCTCAGGAACTGATGATGATTCTTGTGAATCGGAATGTGAAGGTAGGCATCCTTTAAGTCCACTGTGGTCATGTACTGACCCTCTTGGATCATGGGTAAAATGGTTCGAATAGTTTCCATCTTGAATGACAGAACTCTGAGGAATTTGTTTAGGATCTTTAAATCCAAGATTGGTCTGAAGGTTCCCTCTTTTTTGGGAACCACAAACAGATTTGAATAAAACCCCTGTCCTTGTTCCGTCCGCGGAACTGGATGGATCACTCTGATTACAAGGAGATCTTGTACGCAGCTTAGGAATGCCTCTTTCTTTATCTGGATTGCAGATAATCTTGAAAGGTGAAATCTCCCTTGTGGAGGAGAAGCTTTGAAATCCAGAAGATATCCCTGAGATATGATCTCCAACGCCCAGGGATACTGAACATCTCTTGCCCACGCATGGGCGAAGAGAGAGAGTCTGCCCCCTACTAGATCCGTTGTCGGATAGGGGGCCGCTCCTTCATGCTGTCTTAGAGGCAGCAGCAGGCTTTCTGGCCTGCTTGCCCTTGTTCCAGGACTGGTTAGGTTTCCAGGCCTGCTTGGATTGAGCAAAAGTTCCCTCTTGTATTGAAGCAGAGGAAGTTGATGCTGCACCTGCCTTGAAATTTCGAAAGGCACGAAAATTAGACTGTTTGGCCTTTGATTTGGCCCTGTCCTGAGGAAGGGTATGACCCTTACCTCCAGTAATGTCAGCAATAATTTCTTTCAAACCAGGCCCGAATAAGGTCTGCCCCTTGAAAGGAATGTTGAGTAATTTAGACTTTGAAGTCACATCAGCTGACCAGGATTTGAGCCATAGCGCCCTACGCGCCTGGATGGCGAATCCGGAATTCTTAGCCGTTAGTTTAGTCAAATGAACAATGGCATCAGAAACAAATGAGTTAGCTAGCTTAAGAGTTCTAAGCTTGTCAACAATTTCAGTCAATGGAGCTGTATGGATGGCCTCTTCCAGGGCCTCCAAACCAGAATGCCGCCGCAGCAGTGACAGGCGCAATGCATGCAAGGGGCTGTAAAATAAAACCTTGTTGAATAAACATTTTCTTAAGGTAACCCTCTAATATTTTATCCATTGGATCTGAAAAACCGGGATAGTGGTACGCTTTGCTAAAGTAGAAACTGCTCCCTCCACCTTAGGGACAGTCTGCCATAAGTCCCGTGTAGTGGCATCTATTGGAAACATTTTTCTAAATATAGGAGGTGGGGAAAAGGGCACACCGGGCCTATCCCACTCCTTACTAATAATTTCTGTAAGCCTTTTAGGTATTGGAAAAACATAATTTATGTAAGAACTTACCTGATAAATTCATTTCTTTCATATTAGCAAGAGTCCATGAGCTAGTGACGTATGGGATATACATTCCTACCAGGAAGGGCAAAGTTTCCCAAACCTTAAAATGCCTATAAATACACCCCTCACCACACCCACAAATCAGTTTAACGAATAGCCAAGAAGTGGGGTGATAAGAAAAAAGTGCGAAAGCATAAAAAATAAGGAATTGGAATAATTGTGCTTTATACAAAAAAATCATAACCACCACAAAAAAAGGGTGGGACTCATGGACTCTTGCTAATATGAAAGAAATGAATTTATCAGGTAAGTTCTTACATAAATTATGTTTTCTTTCATGTAATTAGCAAGAGTCCATGAGCTAGTGACGTATGGGATAATGACTACCCAAGATGTGTATCTTTCCACGCAAGAGTCACTAGAGAGGGAGGGATAAAATAAAGACAGCCAATTCCTGCTGAAAATAATCCACACCCAAAATAAAGTTTAATGAAAACATAAGCAGAAGATTCAAACTGAAACCGCTGCCTGAAGTACTTTTCTACCAAAAACTGCTTCAGAAGAAGAAAACACATCAAAATGGTAGAATTTAGTAAAAATATGCAAAGAGGACCAAGTTGCTGCTTTGCAAATCTGATCAACCGAAGCTTCATTCCTAAACGCCCAGGAAGTAGAAACTGACCTAGTAGAATGAGCTGTAATCCTTTGAGGCGGAGTTTTACCCGACTCGACATAGGCATGATGAATTAAAGATTTCAACCAAGATGCCAAAGAAATGGCAGAAGCTTTCTGGCCTTTTCTAGAACCGGAAAAGATGACAAATAGACTAGAAGTCTTTCGGAAAGACTTAGTAGCTTCAACATAATATTTCAAAGCTCTAACAACATCCAAAGAATGCAATGATTTCTCCTAAGAATTCTTAGGATTAGGCAGAATGAAGGAACCACTATTTGTCTACTAATGTTGTTAGAATTCACAACCTTAGGTAAAAATTCAAAAGAAGTTCGCAACACCGCCTTATCCTGATGAAAAATCAGAAAAGGAGACTCACAAGAAAGAGCAGATAATTCAGAGACTCTTCTGGCAGAAGAGATGGCCAAAAGAAACAAAACTTTCCAAGAAAGAAGTTTAATGTCCAATGAATGCATGGGTTCAAAAGGAGGAGCTAGAAGAGCCCCCAGAACCAAATTCAAACTCCAAGGAGGAGAAATTGACTTAATGACAGGTTTTATACGAACCAAGTCTTGTACAAAACAATGAAAATCAGGAAGATTAGCAATCTTTCTGTGAAAAAGAACAGAAAGAGCAGAGATTTGTCCTGTCAAGGAACTTGCGGACAAACCTTTATCTAAACCATCCTGAAGAAACTGTAAAATTCGCGGAATTCTAAAAGAATGCCAGGAATAATGATGAGAAGACACCAAGAAATATAAGTCTTCCAGACTCTATAATATATCTCTCTAGATACAGATTTACGAGCCTGTAACATAGTATTAATCACAGAGTCAGAGAAACCTCTTTGACCAAGAATCAAGCGTTCAATCTCCATACCTATAAATTTAAGGATTTGAGATCCTGATGGAAAAAAAGGACCTTGCGACAGAAGGTCTGGTCTTAACAGAAGAGTCCACGGTTGGCAAGAAGCCATCCGAACAAGATCCGTATACCAAAACCTGTGAGGCCATGCTGGAGCTACCAGCAGAACAAACGAGCATTCCTTCAGAATCTTGGAGATTACTCTTGGAAGAAGAACTAGAGGCGGAAAGATATAGGCAGGATGATACTTCCAAGGAAGTGATAATGCATTCACTGCCTCCGCCTGAGGATCCCGGGATCTGAACAGATACCTGGGAAGTTTCTTGTTTAGATGAGAAGCCATCAGATCTATTTCTGGAAGTTCCCACATTTGAACAATCTGAAGAAATACCTCTGGGTGAAGAGACCATTCGCCCGGATGTAACGTTTGGCGACTGAGATAATCCGCTTCCCAATTGTCTATAACTGGGAAATGAACCGCAGAGATTAGACAGGAGCTGGATTCCGCCCAAACCAGAATTCGAGATACTTCTTTCATAGCCAGAGGACTGTGAGTCCCTCCTTGATGATTGATGTATGCCACAGTTGTGACATTGTCTGTCTGAAAACAAATGAACAACTCTCTCTTCAGAAAAAAAAATTTGCGCCAAAAAAGTCAGCGCCAAGAATGACGCAATAAAATGAAGCATTTTCAGCCCCCGCGAGCCTAACAGCCCACAGGGAAAAAGTCAAATTTTTAAGGTAAGAAAAAATGATTGATTCAAATGCATTATCCCAAATATGAAACTGACTGTCTGAAAAATGAGGAATGTTGAACATCCTGAGTCAAGGCAAATAAATGTTTGAATACATATATTTAGAACTTTATAAAAAAGTGCCCAACCATAGCTTAGAGTGTCACAGAAAATAAGACTTACTTACCCCAGGACACTCATCTACATGTTGTAGAAAGCCAAACCAGTGCTGAAACGAAAATCAGCAGAGGTAATGGTATATATATATATAAGAGTATATCGTCGATCTGAAAAGGGAGGTAAGAGATGAATCTCTACGACCGATAACAGAGAACCTATGAAATAGACCCCGTAGAAGGAGATCATTGCATTCAAATAGGTAATACTCTCCTCACATCCCTCTGACATTCACTGCACGCTGAGAGGAAAACCGGGCTCCAACCTGCTGCGGAGCGCATATCAACGTAGAATCTAGCACAAACTTACTTCACCACCTCCATAGGAGGCAAAGTTTGTAAAACTGATTTGTGGGTGTGGTGAGGGGTGTATTTATAGGCATTTTAAAGTTTGGGAAACTTTGCCCCTCCTGGTAGGAATGTATATCCCATACGTCACTAGCTCATGGACTCTTGCTAATTACATGAAAGAAAACATCAGTACTCACCGGCACTGCATAGTATTTATCCAGCCTACACAATTTCTCTGGCACTGCAATTGTGTCACAGTCATTCAGAGCAGCTAATACCTCCCCAAGCAATACACGGAGGTTCTCAAGCTTAAATTTAAAATTAGAAATCTCTGAATCAGGTCTCCCCGATTCAGAGACGTCACCCACAGACTGAAGCTCTCCGTCCTCAGGTTCTGCATATTGTGACGCAGTATCAGACAAGGCTCTTACAGCATCTACGCGCTCTGTATCTCGTCTAACCCAAGAGCTATCGCGCTTGCCTCTCAATTCAGGCAATCTGGATAATACCTCTGACAGGGTATTATTCATGATTGCAGCCATGTCCTGCTAAGTAATCGCTATGGGCGTCCCTGATGTACTTGGCGCCATATTAGCGTGCGTCCCTTGAGCGGGAGGCGAAGGGTCCGACACGTGGGGAGAGTTAGTCGGCATAACTTCCCCCTCAACAGACCCCTCTGGTGACAATTCTTTTATAGATAAAGACTGATCTTTACTGTTTAAGGTGAAATCAATACATTTAGTACACATTCTCCTATGGGGTTCTACCATGGCTTTTAAACATAATGAACAAGTATCCTCTGTTTCAGACATGTTTGTACAGACTAGCAATGAGACTAGCAAGCTTGGAAAACACTTTAAAGCAAGTTAACAAGCAATATAAAAAACGTTACTGTGCCTTTAAGAGAAACAAATTTTGACAAAATTTGAAATAACAGTGAAAAAAGGCAGTTACACTAACAAAATTTTTACAGTGTATGTAACAAGTCAGCAGAGCATTGCACCCACTTGCAAATGGATGATTAACCCCTTAATAACAAAAACAGAATAATAAATGACAAAAACGTTTTTTTAAACACAGTCACAACTGCCACAGTCTACTGTGGTTGTTACCCTCCTCAAACACGACTTTGAAGCCTTTTGAGCCCTTCAGAGATGTCCTGTATCATGCAGAGGGAAGCTGAATGTCTCTGTCAGTATTTTTAGCTGCACAGAAAAGCACTAAAATAGGCCCTTCCCACTCATATTACAACAGTGGAAAGCCTCAGGAAACTGTTTCTAGGCAAAAATCAAGCCAGCCATGTGGAAAAAAACTAGGCCCCAATATGTTTTGTCACCAAACATATATAAAAACGATTAAACATGCCAGCAAACGTTTTATATTGAACTTTTATAAGAGTATGTATCTCTGTTAATAAGCCTGATAGCAGTCGCTATCACTGCATTTAAGGCTTAACTTACATTAATCCGGTATCAGCAGCATTTTTCTAGCAAATTCCATCCCTAGAAAAATATTAACTGCACATACCTTATTGCAGGAATCCTGCACGCCATTCCCCCTCTGAAGTTACCTCACTCCTCAGAATATGTGAGAACGGCAGTGGATCTTAGTTACTTCTGCTAAGATCATAGAAATCACAGGCAGATTCTTCTTCTAATGCTGCCTGAGATGAAACAGTACACTCCGGTACCATTTAAAAATAACAAACTTTTGATTGAAGTTAAAAAACTAACTATAATACACCACTCTCCTCTTACTACGTCCATCTTTGTTGAGAGTTGCAAGAGAATGACTGGATATGGCAGTGAGGGGAGGAGCTATATAGCAGCTCTGCTGTGGGTGATCCTCTTGCAACTTCCTGTTGGGAAGGAGAATATCCCACAAGTAATGGATGATCCGTGGACTGGATACACTTAACAAGAGAAAGAATAGACAAAGCAGAGATCTGTCCCTTTGAGGAACTAGCAGACAATCCTTTCTCCAATCCCTCCTGGAGAAAAGATAATATTCTAGGAATCCTGACCTTACTCCATGAGTAACCCTTGGATTCAAACCAATGAAGATATTTACACCATATCTTATGATAGATTTTCCTGGTGACAGGTTTTCGAGCCTGAATTAAGGTATCAATGACCGACTCGGAAAAACCACGCTTTGATAGAATCAAGCGTTCAATCTCCAAGCAGTCAGACGCAGAGAAATTAGATTTGGATGTTTGAAAGGACCTTGAAGTAGAAGGTCCTGTCTCAGCGGCAGAGTCCATGGTGGAAAGGATGACATGTCCACCAGATCTGCATACCAAGTCCTGCGTGGCCACGCAGGAGTTATCAAAATCACCGAAGCTCTCTCCTGCTTGATCTTGGCAATCAGACGAGGGAGCAGAGGAAATGGTGGAAACACATAAGCCAGGCTGAAGGACCAGGGCGCTGCTAGAGCATCTATCAGCACTGCCTAGGGATCCCTGGACCTGGACCCGTAACAAGGAAGCTTGGCGTTCTGACGAGATGCCATGAGATCCAGTTCTGGTTTGCCCCATAGATGAATCAACTGGGCAAATACCTCCGGAGGGAGTTCCCACTCCCCCGGATGAAAAGTCTGCCGACTTAAAAAATCTGCCTTCCAGTTCTCTACTCCTGGGATATGGATAGCTGAGAGATGGCAAGAGTGAACCTCTGCCCATAGAATTATCTTTGAAACCTCCAACATCGCCAGGGGGCTCTTTGTCCGACTGAAATCTGATGAACCTGACCGCAGCTAGCTGTGGCCAAGCCTGAAGAGCATTGAATATCGCTCTTAGTTCCAGAATGTTTATCGGAAGGAGGGCTTCCTCCTGAGTCCACAAACCCTGAGCCTTCAGGCAGTTCCAGACTGCGCCTCAGCCCAGAAGGCTGGCATCTGTCGTCACTATAGTCCATTCTGGCCTGCGGAAGCTCATTCCCCTGGACAGATGGACCCGAGATAGCCACCAGAGAAGAAAATCTCTGGTCTCTTGATCCAGATTTAGCAGAGGGGACAAATCTGTGTAATCCCCATTCCACTGATTGAGCATGCAAAGTTGCAGTGGTCTGAGATGTAGGCGGGCAAACGGAACTATGTCCATTGCTGCTACCATTAAGCCGATTACTTCCATACACTGAGCCACTGACGGCTGAGAAGTGGAATAAAGAGCACGGCAGGAAGTTAGAAGCTTTGACAACCTGACCTCTGTCAGAAAAATCTTCATTTCTACTGAATCTATCAGAGTTCCTAGGAAGGAAACTCTTGTGAGAGGGGAGAGAGAACTCTTTTCACCACATCTCTCTTGATACTTCCTTTCTTGTCGAGAGCTGCAAGAGAATGACTGGGTGTGGCAGTTAAGGGAGGAGCTATATAGACAGCTCTGCTGTGGGTGTCCTCTTGCAGCTTCCTGTTGGGAAGGAGAATATCCCACAAGTAATGGATGAACCCGTGGACTGGATACACCTTTACAAGAGAAAGGGCATGTGTGTGTACCATTTACATGAATCGGAGGGTGAGTGAAGAGAAAAAAGGGCATGTGTGTGTATCATTTACATGAATCGGAGGGTGAGAGAGAAGGGAAGCGAGGGCATGTGTGTTTACCATTCACATGAAGCAGAGGGTGAGAGAGGGCATGCGTGTGTACAATTCACACGAAGCAGAGGGTGAGAGAGGGCATGCGTGTGTGTGTGTACTATTCACATGAAGCAGAGGGTGAGAGAAGGCATGCGTGTGTACCATTCACATGAAGCAGAGGGTGAGAGAGGGCATGTGTGTGTACCATTCACATGAAGCAGAGGGTGAGAGAGAAGGGAAGAGAGGGTGTGTGTGTACCATTTACATGAAGCAGAGGGTGAGAGAGAAGGGAAGAGAGGGAGTGTGTGTAACATTCACATGAAGCAGAGGGTGAGAGAGGGCATGCGTGTGTGCCATTCACATGAAGCAGAGGGTGAGAGAGAAGGGAAGAGAGGGCGTGTGTGTGTGCCATTTACATGAAGCGGAGGGTAAGAGAGAAGGGAAGAGAGGGCGTGTGTGTAATATTTACATGAAGCAGAGGGTGAGAGAGAAGAGAGGGCATGTGTGTGTACCATTTACATGTAGCAGAGGGTGAGAGAGAAGGGAAGAGAGGGTGTGTGTGTGTACCATTTACATGAATCAGAGGGTGAGAGAGAAGGGAAGAGAGGGTGTGTGTGTACCATTTACATGAAGCAGAGGGTGAGAGAGAAGAGAGGGCATGTGTGTGTACCATTTACATGAAGCAGAGGGTGAGAGAGAAGGGAAGAGAGGGCGTGTGTGTACCATTTGCATGAAGCAGAGGGTGAGAGAGAAGAGAAGAGAGGGTGTGTGTGTGTACCATTTACATGAAGCAGAGGGTGAGAGGGAAGGGAAGAGAGGGTGTGTGTGTACCATTTACATGAAGCAGAGGGTGAGAGGGAAGGGAAGAGAGGGCGTGTGTGTACCATTTACATGAAGCAGAGGGTGAGAGAGAAGGGAAGAGAGGGCGTGTGTGTGTACTATTTACATGAAGCAGAGGGTGAGAGAGAAGGGAAGAGAGGGCGTGTGTGTGTACTATTTACATGAAGCAGAGGGTGAGAGAGAAGGGAAGAGAGGGTGTGTGTGTACCATTTACATGAATCAGAGGGTGAGAGAGAAGGGAAGAGAGGGTGTGTGTGTGTACCATTTACATTAAGCAGAGGGTGAGAGAGAAGGGAAGAGAGGGTGTGTGTGTACCATTTACATGAAGCAGAGGGTGAGAGAGAAGGGAAGAGAGGGCGTGTGTGTACCATTTACATGAAGCAGAGGGTGAGAGAGAAGGGAAGAGAGGGCGTGTGTGTGCTATTTACATGAAGCAGAGGGTGAGAGAGAAGGGAAGAGAGGGTGTGTGTGTACCATTTACATGAAGCAGAGGGTGAGAGAGAAGGGAAGAGAGGGTGTGTGTGTGTACCATTTACATGAAGCAGAGGGTGAGAGAGAAGGGAAGAGAGGGTGTGTGTGTACCATTTACATGAAGCAGAGGGTGAGAGAGAAGATAATACAAGGTAAGGATGTGAACCAAATAGATTTTATTATTACAATCCGTCTGTACTGAGGCTCATCATTTACATAGGGGGAAAACATTTTAGAATGTGAGTTTTCTAACTGTGAAGCTTATACCATAGATCACTCACCTACAAATACATCTGATGGCTGAATATTCTGTTCTCCATGTGATCCTGTGTCTAGATGTTCATCACTGTGACCTGTTAGTTGTAATAAAGAATAAAATGAGTTTATTGGTTAAATGGATTTAAGTGCAGTTATCTCACACAATCTGATTACACAGTAATATTACACAACACATCAGTATTTGAAAACATTAATAGTAGCTTGTGCCATAGATCTGTTACCTGCAGAGACGTCTGATGGGGTCTCCACAGGCTGAATATTCTGTACAAGTTCTCTACATGATCCTGTGTCTAGATTTTCATCTCTGTGACCTGTTAATTCTAAAAAAGAATACAACCAGTTTATTTTGTTAAATCAATATGAAACAATTTTTGTTGCATCTAAATGTATTCAATTAAGAACAAAACATCTGTTACTTTTGCACTTATACATTTACATATATAAATGAATATATAATCGATTTAACAATAATTCCTCTTGACCCTTTAACTGTGTTTTTGTTTTTTGTTTTTATTGTGTGTGGTGAATACTGTACATTTTTTTTTTCTTTTTTTTTTTTTTTCAAAGAGCTTTATTAAACATTTAATCAGAGTTACAAACTTGGTTTTGGTTACATTGTGAGCTGATACAACAAACAGCATAGGCATTAAACAGTACCATACATGGCTTACAAAATGACAATATATCAAGTTTGTGAGTTCTAAGAGCTCTGAGTTGTTTTCGTTGAGTGGCCCTTACCAACTCTAGGAGTAGATTAAACAGCCTCTTTTGGACTGGATTCGAAATATCATACAATTGTGTTTAGTCGGTGAGGGTTTAACAAGAATTATCCATTGCCTTCTTATTTATAACATTAAAAAAAAACACTTATATCATCATCGTCAGCGTTAGAAGTACATGAAATTTAATGGTCTTGGGAGAGGGAAGGGAGAAAAAGGGGGGAGGGACGGCTGAGTCAACTCCACAGTGAAAGTATTTATGCAGTATACCTAATGTGTCAGTCATAGTCAATTTTACAATGGTTCACCCTTTGCCCGGACGTTAACGTATAACACCCATCTAGTCATGTTGTGTTTCTAAAATAGTCAGTCATCTTTGTGTGTGTTCCAGCGCATTAGCATATATTCGTGTTGGTCCAGTTTGCCTATGCTAAAGTAGTGATAACTCTCCAAAAGGAGTAAGTTATCAACCTGTTGCTTCCATGTCGTTAGATTTGGGGCGTCCGCGGTCTTCCACCTTTGCGGTACCAGAGATTTGGCGCTATTAAGCATGATGTATAGGAGGTTTTGTTTTATATCATCTTTAAGGTTCGGTAGGCCATGAAACAGCAATATTCCTGGGTTTCTATTTATGTGTGAATTCAGTGTTTTGTTTATGTGATCTATAACTTCACTCCAGAATGTTTCTAGCTTCTCACATCCCCACCACACATGGAGCATATCTGCGGGCTCTCCACATCCTCTCCAACATCTACCGTTAGTCTGTTTGTAAATTTTTTGTAGTCTTACCGGAGTGAGGTACCACCGAGACATAAATTTAAAGTTAGTTTCCTGTATTTTGGCCGAGACTGAGGCTTTTTTGTGATTGCGGAATATCCGCAACCACTCCTCATTTGATATATCTATATTTAGTTCTCTGACCCACTTGTGACAGTATGAAGGTAGTTGCCCTCCCACGGGATTTAGGAGCATCTTATATAGTGAAGATATGAGATGGCGAGGGGGAAGTGTAGATGTACATATGGTTTCAAAGTGTGTGAGCTGTCGTCTTAGGTGTGATTGTATTTTATGAGAATTTACATAGTGGGATAATTGAGCATGAGTATACCAGGAGAGTGGGTGTTCCCCCATTATCTTTACAAAGTCTGTCAGTGTCAACATCCTACCCTCACTCACTACTGTATTAAGAATATAGTCTCTCAGATGTGTTGGGCTACTCGGGGCTGGCTTGGTTTTAACTGTGAAATTGAGTTCGGGGTTCCCCAACAGTGGGGTCAATGGCCCCGGTCTTGATGATATGTGAGTACTGGTGTTTATCAATGCATCCCAATTCTGGAACACCTCGTCCATCAATGGATATCTACTTATTGTCAAGGATCTCTGATTAGTGTGTAACCAAGCCTGTCCTCCCATGTTCTCAACCTGCAAAATGTTTCTGTCTAATTCAATCCATTGTTTAGAAACTGCATTATGGCTCCATTCCACCACCCTCTGTAATAACACTGCCATCCTATAGGAGCTTATATTTGGCAGACCCAGTCCTCCCCTCTCTCTCGGAAGGTATAACGTTTTCCTAGGTACTCTAGGTTTGATACCTCCCCATATGAATTTTTCAATGTTGCCCTGTAATTGGTTTAAATAATCTTTTGGCAAGGGTATAGGGAGGGCCTGAAGAACGTATAGAATACGTGGAAGCACATTCATTTTTATTGTGTGGATCCTGCCCAGCCAAGACAATGGTTTACTTTTCCATCTAGAAAGATCATTCGTGATTTCCTTAAGTAGAGTAATGTAGTTTTTAGAGTACAGATCTCCAAACTGCTGTGTGATGTGTATACCCAGGTATTTAATTTGAGTGTGCTGTACTTTAATGGGGCATTGGGACTTGATATTCTCTATAACTATTTTAGGGGCGTTTACGTTGATCAACTCTGATTTAGTTAAATTTAGATGGAAGTTTGATACCTTTCCATACTCTTTGAAGGTATCAAGAAGCGGGGGCAGGGAGTTATTTATTTTAGTTAATGTCAATAGAATATCGTCGGCATACATTGCCAATTTGTATTCTCTGTTTTTTGTTTGTATGCCGCTTATTTCTTTTTGTGACCTAATCCTGCATGCCAGAACCTCAATGGACACTGCGAACAGTAGTGGTGACAGAGGGCATCCCTGTCTGGTTCCGTTTTTGATGTTAAAGGGTTCAGAGAGGACCGAATTGGTCCTAACTCTCGCTATTGGATTAGCATAGAGGGAGAATATGCAATCCACAAAGTCTTTGCCTACATTCATACCTCGCAGGGTGGCCTCAAGGAAATCCCAGTCCACCCTGTCGAAGGCTTTTTCGGCATCCGTAGAAATCAGAACCAGGTCCTGCCCAGTGTTGCGAGCCAAATCCATCAACTGTAACACCTTGATGGTGTTATCTCTCGCTTCCCTTTCCGGTATAAACCCCACTTGGTCGTTTGAAATCAGGTGTACCAATAAGGGACTCAACCTGTTTGCCAGAACTTTGGCATAGATCTTTATATCTGAGTTCAAAAGGGAGATTGGCCGAAAATTTTCTGGGGTATCGGGAGATTTGCCCGGTTTCGGTATCATAATGATGTGGGCCTCTAACATAGATGCCGGGAAACCATCCGATTGCCTAATAGAGTTAAAAAGTTTTAGTAGATTAGGAGCAATTATGTGGATAAATTTTTTGTAGTATTTTACACCGAATCCGTCTGGGCCTGGGCTTTTCCCACTTGGAAGGGATCTAATTGCGTCTTGTATTTCTTTAATGTTAAACGGGAGGTCTAGTTTTTCTGCTTGGTTTATGTCTAGTTTGGGTAAATTAATTCCCTTAAGATATTCGTCTATAGTTGATTTTTTGTTGGCCGTGTGGCCCGCTGTCTCAGTTGTTGTGTTTAAGTTGTAGAGTGTTGCAAAGTAGGAACGAAACGCTTCAGCAATCGATGTGCTGTCATGTTTTTTCTGATTGGCCTTATTTTTCATATGGTGTATATGTGTTTTTAATTGTCTACGTTTTAGGGTCCTAGCCAGTAGTTTCCCTGCTTTGTCGCCTTGGTCGTAGTATTTTTGACGCATTCTCAGTGCCCTTTTTTGTTGCTCTTGCTGTAAATATATATTAAATTCCGCTCTAGTCTGTCCTAATCGGTCTTTGAGTTCTACATTTTTGGGGTCTTTTTTATGCTCTTGTTCTAATTGTTTGAGGCTCTGTAGTATAGTATCATGTTTGTTTCTGTGTTGTTTAATTAGGTTTGCCTTAAATTTCAGAAATACCCCCCTGAGAACACACTTGTGAGCCTCCCATATTGTGGACCATGTCATGTCAGGTGTGTCGTTGAATTGGAAATATTCCAGGAGGGATCTTTCTACTTCTGGGTATACTAGAGGATGATCTAACAGACTATCGTCTAACCTCCATATATAAGGTGTGACCGGCGACTCCGGCCATTCTATCTGACAACTAACTGGTGCATGATCTGACCAGGTGATGGGGTGAATAGAGGTATGCCTAACTAGAGTGAGCCCTATGGTGTCAGTAAGGATATAATCAAGTCTCGAATAGCTCTTGTGCGGGCTGGAAAAGAATGTATAGTCTCTGACCGATGGGTGAAACGTGCGCCACACGTCGTGAAGAGCCAGTGTACCTATTTGGTTGTTTATGTGTTTAATATCTTTTTTCGAAATGCAAGTCTTGCCCCCTGATGTGTCCATCTCTGGGTTAAGTGGTATGTTGAAATCTCCGCCCACAAATGTAACTCCCTTCGAGTAATCTAGTATTTTCCCAGAAAGTGTGCGCATGAATGCTGCTTGTGCTCCATTTGGGAAATATACATTAATGATTGTGATCGGGCGCCCATGAAGTAGGCCATTCAGAATGAGTACTCTACCCTCTGTGTCTTTTTCAATGTTAAGGACTTTTAATGGAATGTTTTGTCTGACTAATATACCCACTCCATTTTTCTTCACCGGGCCAGAGGAGAAGTATGCAGTGGGGAATGTGTGATTGTGCCATTTCGGTTCTGCTCCTTTCTTAAAGTGTGTCTCCTGTATTAGAACAATGTCACCTTTTAGTCTGTTTAAATCGTGAGTTATTATGGATCTTTATCCATCTTTATAGCTCCTCCCCTCACATGTCATATCCAGTCATTTGACCGAAACAAGACGAGAAAGGAGAAACTAAAGTGTGCAGTGGTGACTGGAGTTTTAATTAAAATTTAGAACTGCCTCAAAAAAAAGACAGGGCGGGCCGTGGACTGAACACACTACAAGAGAAATAAATTTATCAGGTAAGCATAAATGATGTTTTCTCTTGTTAAGTGTGTTCAGTCCACGGGTCATCAATTACTTGTGGGATACCAATACCAAAGCTAAAGTACACGGATGATGGGAGGGACAAGGTAGGAACTTTAAACAGAAGGAACCACTGCCTGTAGAACCTTTCTCCCAAAAACAGCCTCCAAAGAAGCAAAAGTGTCAAATTTGTAAAATTTTGAAAAGGTATGAAGTGAAGACCAAGTTGCAGCCTTGCAAATCTGTTCAACAGAGGCCTCATTCTTAAAGGCCCAGGTGGAAGCCACAGCTCTAGTGGAATGAGCTGTAATTCTTTCAGGGGGCTGCTGTCCAGCAGTCTCATAGGCTAAACGTATTATGCTACGAAGCCAAAAAGAGAGAGAGGTGGCCGAAGCCTTTTGACCTCTCCTCTGCCCAGAATAAACGACAAACAGAGAAGAAGTTTGCCGAAAATCTTTAGTTGCCTGTAAGTAGAACTTCAGGGCACGGACTACGTCCAGATTATGCAAAAGACGTTCCTTCTTTGAAGAAGGATTAGGACATAATGATGGAACAACAATCTCCTGATTGATATTCCTATTAGAAACAACCTTAGGTAAAAACCCAGGTTTAGTACGCAGAACTACCTTGTCTGAATGAAAAATCAGATAAGGAGAATCACAATGTAAGGCAGATAACTCAGAGACTCTCCGAGCCGAGGAAATAGCCATCAAAAACTTTCCAAGATAAAAGCTTAATATCAATGGAATGAAGGGGTTCAAACGGAACACCCTGAAGAACTTTAAGAACCAAGTTTAAGCTCCACGGAGGAGCAACAGTTTTAAACACAGGCTTAATCCTAGCCAAAGCCTGACAAAAAGCCTGGACGTCTGGGTTCTCTGCCAGACGTTTGTGTAAAAGAATAGACAGAGCAGAAATCTGCCCCTTTAACGAACTAGCGGATAAACCCTTTTCTAAACCCTCTTGTAGAAAAGACAATATCCTAGGAATCCTAACCTTACTCCATGAGTAACTCTTGGATTCACACCAATATAAATATTTACGCCATATCTTATGGTAAATTTTTCTGGTAACCGGTTTCCGAGCCTGTATTAATGTATCAATAACCGACTCAGAGAAACCACGCTTTGATAGAATCAAGCGTTCAATCTCCATGCAGTCAGCCTCAGAGAAATTAGGCTTGGATGGTTGAAAGGACCCTGAATTAGAAGGTCCTGCCTCAGAGGCAGAGACCATGGTGGACAGGACGACATGTCCACTAGGTCTGCATACCAGGTCCTGCGTGGCCACGCAGGCGCTATCAGAATTACCGATGCTCTCTCCTGTTTGATCCTGGCAATCAGTCGAGGCAGCAACGGAAACGGTGGAAACACATAAGCCATGTTGAAAACCCAAGGGGCTGCTATTGCATCTATCAGCACCGCTCCCGGGTCCCTGGACCTGGATCCGTAACAAGGAAGCTTGGCGTTCTGGCGAGATGCCATGAGATCCAGTTCCGGTTCGCCCCAACGAAGAATCAGTTGAGCAAATACCTCCGGGTGAAGTTCCCACTCCCCCGGGTGAAAGGTCTGGCGACTTAGAAAGTATAGAAGTATTTTCTATAAGAAAAAACTAAGGGGACGCGCTGTAGTGTTGATAGAAATTGTGTTGATGTGAATGAAATTCCTCTGGTATCGTGTGAGTTGAACCGTGACAGATAAGTATGTGAGAGTAGAGGTGTATATGTGTATATGATTGGGTGAAATCTTGTTAATCAAAAGAGAATGTGTGACTTGTTACAAACCGTAAGACTTGAAACAATTGTGATACATAAGCAAAAAATCATGAAACAATTGTGATACCTAAACAAAAAATCAGTTGGAATATTGCAAAAACCTAAAGACTTGCAACAAAATATGTGAACAGTTGAATTTGATTAAACTCAAAAAACTGAAAAGTCCAATATGTGATAAGTGTTCA